>NW_028258735.1:32500-42500 GCF_982586985.1 Callionymus lyra
AGGAGGGGGAGATGAGTGGGTGAGTGTGGCCGAGGTGGGGAACCAGGAGGGCGGCGTGAGGGAGGGGGAGATGAGTGGGTGCTTGGGTGGGTGGGTGGCTGGGTGAGTGACTGAGTGTGAGGGACCAGGAGGCATGGGGGGTTGTGTGGTGTGGTGTGCTGCGGGGATGGGGTACCAGGAGGCCGGGGAACATTTTCAACACTTTGGGCTATTCTTTTTAAACACTTTAGCCTTTTTTTCCCTCTCCCACCCACAATCCCTCCTGCTGCGGGGATGGAGAACCAGGGGCCTGGGTGACATCCTCAGGCGGGGAGGGGTACCAGGGGCCTGGGGAACATTTTCAACACTTTGGGGCATTTTTAAACACTTTGCTCTTTTTCCCCCTCTCCCAACCAGGGGCCTGGGGAGCCTCCTCCTGCGGGCATGGAGAACCAGGGGGCCTGGGGAGCCTCCTCCTGCGGGGATGGGGAACCAGGGGCCTGGGGGGCCTCCTCCTGCGGGGATGGAGAACCAGGGGGCCTGGGGAGCCTCCTCCTGCGGGGATGGGGAACCAGGGGGCCTGGGGAGCCTCCTCCTGCGGGCATGGAGAACCAGGGGGCCTGGGGAGCCTCCTCCTGCGGGGATGGGGAACCAGGGGGCCTGGGGAGCCTCCTCCTGCGGGGATGGAGAACCAGGGGGCCTGGGGAGCCTCCTCCTGCGGGGATGGGGAACCAGGGGGCCTGGGGAGCCTCCTCCTGCGGGGATGGAGAACCAGGGGGCCTGGGGAGCCTCCTCCTGCGGTCATGGAGAACCAGGGGGCCTGGGGAGCCTCCTCCTGCGGGCATGGAGAACCAGGGGCCTGGGGAGCCTCCTCCTGCGGGGATGGAGAACCAGGGGGCCTGGGGAGCCTCCTCCTGCGGGCATGGAGAACCAGGGGGCCTGGGGAGCCTCCTCCTGCGGGCATGGAGAACCAGGGGGCCTGGGGAGCCTCCTCCTGCGGGGATGGGGAACCAGGGGCCTGGGGAGCCTCCTCCTGCGGGGATGGAGAACCAAGGGGCCTGGGGAGCCTCCTCCTGCGGGCATGGAGAACATGGGGGCCTGGGGAGCCTCCTCCTGCGGGCATGGAGAACCAGGGGGCCTGGGGAGCCTCCTCCTGCGGGCATGGAGAACCAGGGGGCCTGGGGAGCCTCCTCCTGCGGGGATGGAGAACCAGGGGCCTGGGGAGCCTCCTCCTGCGGGGATGGAGAACCAAGGGGCCTGGGGAGCCTCCTCCTGCGGGCATGGAGAACATGGGGGTCTGGGGAGCCTCCTCCTGCGGGGATGGAGAACCAGGGGGCCTGGGGAGCCTCCTCCTGCGGGGATGGGGAACCAGGGGGCCTGGGGAGCCTCCTCCTGCGGTGATGGGGAACCATGGGGCCTGGGGAGCCTCCTCCTGCGGGGATGGAGAACCAGGGGGCCTGGGGAGCCTCCTCCTGCGGGGATGGAGAACCAGGGCGCCTGGGGAGCCTACTCCTGCGGGGATGGAGAACCAAGGGGCCTGGGGAGCCTCCTCCTGCGGGCATGGAGAACATGGGGGCCTGGGGAGCCTCCTCCTGCGGGGATGGAGAACCAGGGGGCCTGGGGAGCCTCCTCCTGCGGGGATGGAGAACCAGGGGGCCTGGGGAGCCTCCTCCTACGGGCATGGAGAACCAGGGGGCCTGGGGAGCCTCCTCCTGCGGGGATGGGGAACCAGGGGCCTGGGGAGCCTCCTCCTGCGGGCATGGAGAACCAGGGGGCCTGGGGAGCCTCCTCCTGCGGGGATGGGGAACCAGGGGGCCTGGGGAGCCTCCTCCTGCACCAGGGGGCCTGGGGAGCCTCCTCCTGCGGGGATGGGGAACCAGGGGGCCTGGGGAGCCTCCTCCTGCGGTGATGGGGAACCATGGGGCCTGGGGAGCCTCCTCCTGCGGGGATGGGGAACCAGGGGGCCTGGGGAGCCTCCTCCTGCGGGGATGGGGAACCAGGGGCCTGGGGAGCCTCCTCCTGCACCAGGGGGCTTGGGGAGCCTCCTCCTGCGGGGATGGGGAACCAGGGGGCCTGGGGAGCCTCCTCCTGCGGGGATGGGGAACCAGGGGCCTGGGGAACATTTTCAACACTTTGGGGCATTTCACAAGCGCTTCCCTCGCTTACGGCCACACCACCCTGAATGAGCCCGATCTCGTCTGATCTCGGAAGCCAAGCAGGGTCGGGCCCAGTTAGTACTTGGATGGGAGACCGCCTGGGAGTACTGGGTGCTGTAAGCATTTTTTTTTGCCATTATTTGTGGGTAGAAAAGTGAGAAAAGTGACCTAAAATAGAACCGGGACTAGGCGGCAGTTCCCCCCACCAGGCGGCGGCATTTGGGGCATTATTTGTGGGTAAGAAAGTGAGAAAAGTGACCTAAAATAGAACCGGGACTAGGCGGCAGTTCCCCCCACCAGGCGGCGGCATTTGGGGCATTATTTGTGGGTAAGAAAGTGAGAAAAGTGACCTAAAATAGAACCGGGACTAGGCGGCAGTTCCCCCCACCAGGCGGCGGCATTTGGGGCATTATTTGTGGGTCAGAAAGTGAGAAAAGTGACCTAAAATAGAACCGGGACTAGGCGGCAGTTCCCCCCACCAGGCGGCGGCATTTGGGGCATTATTTGTGGGTCAGAAAGTGAGAAAAGTGACCTAAAATAGAACCGGGACTAGGCGGCAGTTCCCCCCACCAGGCGGCGGCATTTGGGGCATTATTTGTGGGTAAGAAAGTGAGAAAAGTGACCTAAAATAGAACCGGGACTAGGCGGCAGTTCCCCCCACCAGGCGGCGGCATTTGGGGCATTATTTGTGGGTCAGAAAGTGAGAAAAGTGACCTAAAATAGAACCGGGACTAGGCGGCAGTTCCCCCCACCAGGCGGCGGCATTTGGGGCATTATTTGTGGGTAAGAAAGTGAGAAAAGTGACCTAAAATAGAACCGGGACTAGGCGGCAGTTCCCCCCACCAGGCGGCGGCATTTGGGGCATTATTTGTGGGTCAGAAAGTGAGAAAAGTGACCTAAAATAGAACCGGGACTAGGCGGCAGTTCCCCCCACCAGGCGGCGGCATTTGGGGCATTATTTGTGGGTCAGAAAGTGAGAAAAGTGACCTAAAATAGAACCGGGACTAGGCGGCAGTTCCCCCCACCAGGCGGCGGCATTTGGGGCATTATTTGTGGGTCAGAAAGTGAGAAAAGTGACCTAAAATAGAACCGGGACTAGGCGGCAGTTCCCCCCACCAGGCGGCGGCATTTGGGGCATTATTTGTGGGTCAGAAAGTGAGAAAAGTGACCTAAAATAGAACCGGGACTAGGCGGCAGTTCCCCCCACCAGGCGGCGGCATTTGGGGCATTATTTGTGGGTCAGAAAGTGAGAAAAGTGACCTAAAATAGAACCGGGACTAGGCGGCAGTTCCCCCACCAGGCGGCGGCATTTGGGGACCCGTAGTGTGGGCAGAAAACTCACCAAAGTGACTTAAAATAGAACCGGTGCAGGCGGCATGTTCCCCCACCAGATGGCGGCATTTGGGGACCCGTAGTGTGGGCAGAAAACTCACCAAAGTGACTTAAAATAGAACCGGTGCAGGCGGCATGTTCCCCCACCAGATGGCGGCATTTGGGGACCCGTAGTGTGGGTAGAAAACTCACCAAAGTGACTTAAAATAGAACCGGTGCAGGCGGCATGTTCCCCCACCAGATGGCGGCATTTGGGGACCCGTAGTGTGGGTAGAAAACTCACCAAAGTGACTTAAAATAGAACCGGTGCAGGCGGCATGTTCCCCCACCAGATGGCGGCATTTGGGGACCCGTAGTGTGGGCAGAAAACTCACCAAAGTGACTTAAAATAGAACCGGTGCAGGCGGCATGTTCCCCCACCAGATGGCGGCATTTGGGGACCCGTAGTGTGGGTAGAAAACTCACCAAAGTGACTTAAAATAGAACCGGTGCAGGCGGCATGTTCCCCCACCAGATGGCGGCATTTGGGGACCCGTAGTGTGGGTAGAAAACTCACCAAAGTGACTTAAAATAGAACCGGTGCAGGCGGCATGTTCCCCCACCAGATGGCGGCATTTGGGGACCCGTAGTGTGGGCAGAAAACTCACCAAAGTGACTTAAAATAGAACCGGTGCAGGCGGCATGTTCCCCCACCAGATGGCGGCATTTGGGGACCTGCAGTGTGGGTAGAAAACTCACCAAAGTGTCCTAAAATAGAACCGGGACCAGGGGGCCTCTTCCCCCACCAGGTGGCGGGCTTGGGGGGCTTGGTTTCCGGGTAGAAAACTCACCAAAGTGTCCTAAAATAGAACCGGGACCAGGGGGCATGTTCCCCCACCAGGCGGCGGGCTTGGGGGGCTTGGTTTGCGGGTAGAAAACTCACCAAAGTGTCCTAAAATAGAACCAGGACCAGGGGGCATGTTCCCCCACCAGGCGGCGGGCTTGGGGGGCTTGGTTTGCGGGTAGAAAACTCACCAAAGTGTCCTAAAATAGAACCGGGACCAGGGGGCCTCTTCCCCCACCAGGCGGCGGGCTTGGGGGGCTTGGTTTGCGGGTAGAAAACTCACCAAAGTGACCTAAAATAGAACCGGGCTAGGCGGCATGTTCCCCCACCAGGCGGCGGGCTTGGGGGGCTTGGTTTGCGGGTAGAAAACTCACCAAAGTGTCCTAAAATAGAACCGGGACCAGGGGGCATGTTCCCCCACCAGGCGGCGGGCTTGGGGGGCTTGGTTTGCGGGTAGAAAACTCACCAAAGTGTCCTAAAATAGAACCGGGACCAGGGGGCATCTTCCCCCACCAGGCGGCGGGCTTGGGGGGCTTGGTTTGCGGGTAGAAAACTCACCAAAGTGTCCTAAAATAGAACCGGGACCAGGGGGCCTCTTCCCCCACCAGGCGGCGGGCTTGGGGGGCTTGGTTTGCGGGTAGAAAACTCACCAAAGTGACCTAAAATAGAACCGGGCCAGGCGGCATGCTCCCCCACCAGGCGGCGGGCTTGGGGGGCTTGGTTTGCGGGTAGAAAACTCACCAAAGTATCGGCAAAATAGAACCAGGGAAGGGGGGGATGTCGGTCACAAGGTGCCCGAGTCAGAGAACCAGGAAAACGGACATAAATCCAGAAAACCTCGGTGTCTGACTGCTCCTCAAAAAGTGGTCTTTTTGATGTCACGAGCGCAACCACCTAGAGGTTAATGGGGAGGGATGGTGTGAGCGCAAACGGATTTTTCCTAAGTGTGACTGCTCCTCAAAAAGTGGTCTTTTTGATGTCACGAGCGCAACCACCTAGAGGTTAATGGGGAGGGATGGTGTGAGCGCAAACGGATTTTTCCTAAGTGTGACTGCTCCTCAAAAAGTGGTCTTTTTGATGTCACGAGCGCAACCACCTAGAGGTTAATAGGGAGCGAGTACAACAGGGGAGGGAGTGAATGGGCTCGGACTGTGGCCGAGCCTGGTGCCTCAAAATCGGACAAGGTTGGACTGGAAGCCCGCTGAGAACTCTGGTTCTTTTGCCAGACGAAACGAATTTTTTCCGAGTGTGACTGCTCTGCAAAAAGTGGTCTTTTTGATGTCACGAGCGCAACCACCTAGAGGTTAATGGGGAGGGAGTGGAAAAAACGACAAAGTGTTGAGCTCCGGACCGGGATGGCGGGCGACTCGAGCGGTCATGCCCGACTTTGAGACACTTTGTCGCGGTCATGCGAGCGACCTCCACTGCTCCCCGGAGGTGCCCCGGACCGGGTTGGCGGGTGACTCGAGCGGTCCTGCCCGACTTTGAGACACTTTGTCGCGGTCATGCGGGCGTCCTCCGCCGGTCCCCGGAGGTGCCCCGGACCGGGTTGGCGGGTGACTCGAGCGGTCATGCCCGACTTTGAGACACTTTGTCGCGGTCATGCGGGCGTCCTCCGCCGGTCCCTGGAGGTGCCCCGGACCGGGGTGGCGGGTGACTCGAGCGGTCGTGCCCGACTTTGAGACACTTTGTCGCGGTCATGCGGGCGTCCTCCGCCGGTCCCTGGAGGTGCCCCGGACCGGGTTGGCGGGTGACTCGAGCGGTCGTGCCCGACTTTGAGACACTTTGTCGCGGTCATGCGGGCGTCCTCCGCCGGTCCCCGGAGGTGCCCCGGACCGGGTTGGCGGGTGACTCGAGCGGTCATGCCCGACTTTGAGACACTTTGTCGCGGTCATGCGGGCCTCCTCCGCCGGTCCCTGGAGGTGCCCCGGACTGGGTTGGCGGGTGACTCGAACGGTCATGCCCGACTTTGAGACACTTTGTCGCGGTCATGCGGGCGTCCTCCGCCGGTCCCTGGAGGTGCCCCGGACCGGGTTGGCGGGTGACTCGAGCGGTCATGCCCGACTTTGAGACACTTTGTCGCGGTCATGCGGGCCTCCTCCGCCGGTCCCTGGAGGTGCCCCGGACCGGGTTGGCGGGTGACTCGAACGGTCATGCCCGACTTTGAGACACTTTGTCGCGGTCATGCGGGCGTCCTCCGCCGGTCCCTGGAGGTGTCCCGGACCGGGTTGGCGGGTGACTCGAGCGGTCGTGCCCGACTTTGAGACACTTTGTCGCGGTCATGCGGGCATCCTCCGCCGGTCCCTGGAGGTGCCCCGGACCGGGTTGGCGGGTGACTCGAGCGGTCGTGCCCGACTTTGAGACACTTTGTCGCGGTCATGCGGGCGTCCTCCGCCGGTCCCTGGAGGTGCCCCGGACCGGGTTGGCGGGTGACTCGAGCGGTCGTGCCCGACTTTGAGACACTTTGTCGCGGTCATGCGGGCGTCCTCCGCCGGTCCCTGGAGGTGCCCCGGACCGGGTTGGCGGGTGACTCGAGCGGTCGTGCCCGACTTTGAGACACTTTGTCGCGGTCATGCGGGCGTCCTCCGCCGGTCCCTGGAGGTGCCCCGGACCGGGTTGGCGGGTGACTCAAGCGGTCATGCCCGACTTTGAGACACTTTGCCGCGGTCATGCGGGCGACCTCCGCCGGTCCCTGGAGGTGCCCCGGACCGGGTTGGCGGGTGACTCGAGCGGTCGTGCCCGACTTTGAGACACTTTGCCGTGGTCATGCGGGCGACCTCCGCCGGTCCCTGGATGGCGGGCTCCAGTGAGGTCGGCGGGGGAAGGCTCGGGCTGAGGCCGACTTCGGTGCCTCAAAGTCGGACAAGGTTGGATTGGAAGTCCGCTGTGTTGAGGACCAGTGGCATTCGGCGGTGGAACGCTCAGAACTTGGCCGACATCGGTGCCTCAACGTCGGACAAGGTTGGAGTGGATGACCGCTGATAACTCTGGTTCTTTTGCCAGACGAAAGAAATTTTTCCCGAGTGTGACTGCTCTGAAAAAAGTGGTCTTTTTGATGTCACGAGCGCAACCACCTAGAGGTTAATAGGGAGGCACCATAACAGGAGAGGGAGTGAAAAGGCTCGGACGGTGGCCGAGCCTGGTGCCTCAAAATCGGACAAGGTTGGAGTGGATGACCGCTGATAACTCTGGTTCTTTTGCCAGACGAAAGAAATTTTTCCCGAGTGTGACTGCTCTGAAAAAAGTGGTCTTTTTGATGTCACGAGCGCAACCACCTAGAGGTTAATAGGGAGGCACCATAACAGGAGAGGGAGTGAAAAGGCTCGGAGGGTGGCCGAGCCTGGTGCCTCAAAATCGGACAAGGTTGGAGTGGATGACCGCTGAAAACTCTGGTTCTTTTGCCAGACGAAAGAAATTTTTTCCGAGTGTGACTGCTCTGAAAAAAGTGGTCTTTTTGATGTCACGAGCGCAACCACCTAGAGGTTAATAGGGAGGCACCATAACAGGAGAGGGAGTGAAAAGGCTCGGAGGGTGGCCGAGCCTGGTGCCTCAAAATCGGACAAGGTTGGAGTGGATGACCGCTGAAAACTCTGGTTCTTTTGCCAGACGAAAGAAATTTTTCCCGAGTGTGACTGCTCTGCAAAAAGTGGTCTTTTTGATGTCACGAGCGCAACCACCTAGAGGTTAATAGGGAGGCACCATAACAGGAGAGGGAGTGAAAAGGCTCGGAGGGTGGCCGAGCCTGGTGCCTCAAAATCGGACAAGGTTGGAGTGGATGACCGCTGAAAACTCTGGTTCTTTTGCCAGACGAAAGAAATTTTTTCCGAGTGTGACTGCTCTGAAAAAAGTGGTCTTTTTGATGTCACGAGCGCAACCACCTAGAGGTTAATAGGGAGGCACCATAACAGGAGAGGGAGTGAAAAGGCTCGGAGGGTGGCCGAGCCTGGTGCCTCAAAATCGGACAAGGTTGGAGTGGATGACCGCTGAAAACTCTGGTTCTTTTGCCAGACGAAAGAAATTTTTCCCGAGTGTGACTGCTCTGCAAAAAGTGGTCTTTTTGATGTCACGAGCGCAACCACCTAGAGGTTAATAGGGAGGCACCATAACAGGAGAGGGAGTGAAAAGGCTCGGAGGGTGGCCGAGCCTGGTGCCTCAAAGTCGGACAAGGTTGGAGTGGATGACCGCTGAAAACTCTGGTTCTTTTGCCAGACGAAAGAAATTTTTTCCGAGTGTGACTGCTCTGCAAAAAGTGGTCTTTTTGATGTCACGAGCGCAACCACCTAGAGGTTAATAGGGAGGCACCATAACAGGAGAGGGAGTGAAAAGGCTCGGAGGGTGGCCGAGCCTGGTGCCTCAAAATCGGACAAGGTTGGAGTGGATGACCGCTGAACACTCTGGTTCTTTTGCCAGACGAAAGAAATTTTTTCCGAGTGTGACTGCTCTGCAAAAAGTGGTCTTTTTGATGTCACGAGCGCAACCACCTAGAGGTTAATAGGGAGGCACCATAACAGGAGAGGGAGTGAAAAGGCTCGGAGGGTGGCCGAGCCTGGTGCCTCAAAATCGGACAAGGTTGGAGTGGATGGCCGCTGAAAACTCTGGTTCTTTTGCCTGACGAAAGAAATTTTTTCCGAGTGTGACTGCTCTGCAAAAAGTGGTCTTTTTGATGTCACGAGCGCAACCACCTAGAGGTTAATAGGGAGGCACCATAACAGGAGAGGGAAGGAAAAGGCTCGGAGGGTGGCCGAGCCTGGTGCCTCAAAATCGGACAAGGTTGGAGTGGATGACCGCTGAAAACTCTGGTTCTTTTGCCTGACGAAAGAAATTTTTTCCGAGTGTGACTGCTCTGCAAAAAGTGGTCTTTTTGATGTCACGAGCGCAACCACCTAGAGGTTAATAGGGAGGCACCATAACAGGAGAGGGAGTGAAAAGGCTCGGAGGGTGGCCGAGCCTGGTGCCTCAAAGTCGGACAAGGTTGGAGTGGATGGCCGCGGAGAACTCTGGTTCTTTTGCCTGACGAAAGAAATTTTTTCCGAGTGTGACTGCTCCTCAAAAAGTGGTCTTTTTGATGTCACGAGCGCAACCACCTAGAGGTTAATAGGGAGGCACCATAACAGGAGAGGGAGTGAAAAGGCTCGGAGGGTGGCCGAGCCTGGTGCCTCAAAGTCGGACAAGGTTGGAGTGGATGGCCGCGGAGAACTCTGGTTCTTTTGCCTGACGAAAGAAATTTTTTCCGAGTGTGACTGCTCTGCAAAAAGTGGTCTTTTTGATGTCACGAGCGCAACCACCTAGAGGTTAATAGGGAGGCACCATAACAGGAGAGGGAAGGAAAAGGCTCGGAGGGTGGCCGAGCCTGGTGCCTCAAAGTCGGACAAGGTTGGAGTGGATGGCCGCGGAGAACTCTGGTTCTTTTGCCTGACGAAAGAAATTTTTTCCGAGTGTGACTGCTCCTCAAAAAGTGGTCTTTTTGATGTCACGAGCGCAACCACCTAGAGGTTAATAGGGAGGCACCATAACAGGAGAGGGAAGGAAAAGGCTCGGAGGGTGGCCGAGCCTGGTGCCTCAAAGTCGGACAAGGTTGGAGTGGATGGCCGCGGAGAACTCTGGTTCTTTTGCCTGACGAAAGAAATTTTTTCCGAGTGTGACTGCTCTTCAAAAAGTGGTCTTTTTGATGTCACGAGCGCAACCACCTAGAGGTTAATAGGGAGGCACC
>NW_028258736.1:0-44924 GCF_982586985.1 Callionymus lyra
CCAACTTTTTTTTCTTTTTTTTTTACCTCTTCAAAACTCCAAATTTTTTTTTTTTTTTACCTCTTCAAAACTCCAATTCTTTTTTCTTTTTACCTCTTCAAAACTCCTAAATTTTTATTTTATTTTTTTACCTCTTCAAAACTCAACATTTTTTTTTTTTTACCTCTTCAAAACTCCAACATTGATTTTTTGTTCCTTTTTTTACCTCTTCAAAACTCCACAATTTTTTTTATATATTTTTTTTACCTCTTCAAAACTCCAACTTTTTTTTTTTTTTTACCTCTTCAAAACTCTACAATTTTTTTTTTTTTTTTTTACCTCTTCAAAACTCCAAAATTTTTTTTTTTTTTTTTTTTACCTCTTCAAAACTCCAACATTTTATTTTTTTTTACCTCTTCAAAACTCCAATTCTTTTTTCTTTTTACCTCTTCAAAACTCCTAAATTTTTATTTTATTTTTTTACCTCTTCAAAACTCCAACATTTTTTTTTTTTTACCTCTTCAAAACTCCAACATTGATTTTTTGTTCCTTTTTTTACCTCTTCAAAACTCCACAATTTTTTTTATATATTTTTTTTACCTCTTCAAAACTCCAACTTTTTTTTTTTTTTTACCTCTTCAAAACTCTACAATTTTTTTTTTTTTTTTTTTACCTCTTCAAAACTCCAAAATTTTTTTTTTTTTTTTTTTTACCTCTTCAAAACTCCAACATTTTATTTTTTTTTACCTCTTCAAAACTCCAACATTGATTTTTTGTTCCTTTTTTTACCTCTTCAAAACTCCACAATTTTTTTTTTTTTTTTTTTTTACCTCTTCAAAACTCCAACTTTTTTTTTTTTTTACCTCTTCAAAACTCCAACATCTTATTTTTTTTTACCTCTTCAAAACTCCAACATTGATTTTTTGTTCCTTTTTTTACCTCTTCAAAACTCCAACTTTTTTTTTTTTTTTACCTCTTCAAAACTCTACAATTTTTTTTTTTTTTTTTTTACCTCTTCAAAACTCCAACTTTTTTTTTTTTACCTCTTCAAAACTCCAACTTTTTTTTTTTTTTTTTACCTCTTCAAAACTCCACAATTTTTTTTATTTTTTTTTTTTACCTCTTCAAAACTCCAACTTTTTTTTTTTTTTTACCTCTTCAAAACTCCACAATTTTTTTTATTTTTTTTTTTTACCTCTTCAAAACTCCAACATTTTTTTTTTTTTTTTTTACCTCTTCAAAACTCCAACATTGATTTTTTGTTCCTTTTTTTACCTCTTCAAAACTCCACAATTTTTTTTTTTTTTTTTTTTACCTCTTCAAAACTCCATTTTTTTTTTTTTACCTCTTCAAAACTCCAACATTGATTTTTTGTTCCTTTTTTTACCTCTTCAAAACTCCACAATTTTTTTTTTTTTTTTTTTTTACCTCTTCAAAACTCCAATTTTTTTTTTTTTTTTTACCTCTTCAAAACTCCAACTTTTTTTTTTTTTTTTTTACCTCTTCAAAACTCCACAATTTTTTTTTTTTATTTTTTTACCTCTTCAAAACTCCAATTTTTTTTTTTTTTACCTCTTCAAAACTCCAACTTTTTTTTTTTTTTTTTTTACCTCTTCAAAACTCCATTTTTTTTTTTTTATACCTCTTCAAAACTCAATTTTTTTTTTTACCTCTTCAAATCTCCACAATTTTTTTTTTTTTTTTTTTACCTCTTCAAAATCCAATTTTTTTTTTTTTTTTTTACCTCTTCAAAACTCCACAATTTTTTTTTTTTTTTTTACCTCTTCAAAACTCCAACATTGATTTTTTGTTCCTTTTTTTACCTCTTCAAAACTCCACATTTTTTTTTTTTACCTCTTCAAAACTCCATTTTTTTTTTTTTTTACCTCTTCAAAACTCCATTTTTTTTTTGTTTTACCTCTTCAAAACTCCAATTTTTTTTTTTTTTTACCTCTTCAAAACTCCAACTTTTTTTTTTTTTTTTTTACCTCTTCAAAACTCCATTTTTTTTTTTTTTACCTCTTCAAAACTCCAACATTGATTTTTTTGTTCCTTTTTTTACCTCTTCAAAACTCCACAATTTTTTTTTTTTTTTTTTTTTTACCTCTTCAAAACTCCAATTTTTTTTTTTTTTTTTTACCTCTTCAAAACTCCAACATTGATTTTTTTGTTCCTTTTTTTACCTCTTCAAAACTCCACAATTTTTTTTTTTTTTTTTTTTTTACCTCTTCAAAACTCCAATTTTTTTTTTTTTTTTACCTCTTCAAAACTCCAATTTTTTTTTTTTTTTTACCTCTTCAAAACTCCATTTTTTTTTTTACCTCTTCAAAACTCCAACATTGATTTTTTGTTCCTTTTTTTACCTCTTCAAAACTCCACAATATTTTTTTTTTTTTTTTTTACCCCTTCAAAACTCCAATTTTTTTTTTTTTTACCTCTTCAAAACTCCATTTTTTTTTTTTTTTTACCTCTTCAAAACTCCAACATTGATTTTTGTTCCTTTTTTTACCTCTTCAAAACTCCACAATTTTTTTTTTTTTTTTTTTTTACCTCTTCAAAACTCCACAATTTTTTTTTTTTTTTTTTTTTACCTCTTCAAAACTCCAATTTTTTTTTTTTTTACCTCTTCAAAACTCCAACATTGATTTTTTTTTTTTTTTTTACCTCTTCAAAACTCCATTTTTTTTTTTTTTTACCTCTTCAAAACTCAATTTTTTTTTTTTTTTTTCCTCTTCAAAACTCCAAATTTTTTTTTTTTTTTTTTACCTCTTCAAAACTCCAACTTTTTTTTTTTTTTACCTCTTCAAAACTCCAACATCTTATTTTTTTTTACCTCTTCAAAACTCCAACATTGATTTTTTGTTCCTTTTTTTACCTCTTCAAAACTCCAACTTTTTTTTTTTTTTACCTCTTCAAAACTCTACAATTTTTTTTTTTTTTTTTTTACCTCTTCAAAACTCCAACTTTTTTTTTTTTACCTCTTCAAAACTCCAACTTTTTTTTTTTTTTTACCTCTTCAAAACTCCACAATTTTTTTTATTTTTTTTTTTTACCTCTTCAAAACTCCAACTTTTTTTTTTTTTTACCTCTTCAAAACTCCATTTTTTTTTTTTTTTACCTCTTCAAAACTCCATTTTTTTTTTGTTTTACCTCTTCAAAACTCCAATTTTTTTTTTTTTTTACCTCTTCAAAACTCCAACTTTTTTTTTTTTTTTTTTACCTCTTCAAAACTCCATTTTTTTTTTTTTTACCTCTTCAAAACTCCAACATTGATTTTTTTGTTCCTTTTTTTACCTCTTCAAAACTCCACAATTTTTTTTTTTTTTTTTTTTTACCTCTTCAAAACTCCAATTTTTTTTTTTTTTTTTTACCTCTTCAAAACTCCAACATTGATTTTTTTGTTCCTTTTTTTACCTCTTCAAAACTCCACAATTTTTTTTTTTTTTTTTTTTTACCTCTTCAAAACTCCAATTTTTTTTTTTTTTTTACCTCTTCAAAACTCCAATTTTTTTTTTTTTTTTACCTCTTCAAAACTCCATTTTTTTTTTACCTCTTCAAAACTCCAACATTGATTTTTTGTTCCTTTTTTTACCTCTTCAAAACTCCACAATATTTTTTTTTTTTTTTTTACCCCTTCAAAACTCCAATTTTTTTTTTTTTTACCTCTTCAAAACTCCATTTTTTTTTTGTTTTACCTCTTCAAAACTCCAAAATTTTTTTTTTTTTTACCTCTTCAAAACTCCACAATTTTTTTTTTTTTTTTTTTTACCTCTTCAAAACTCCAACATTTTTTTTTTTTTTACCTCTTCAAAACTCCAACATTGATTTTTTGTTCCTTTTTTTACCTCTTCAAAACTCCACAATTTTTTTTTTTTTTTTTTTTTACCTCTTCAAAACTCCAATTTTTTTTTTTTTTACCTCTTCAAAACTCCACAATTTTTTTTTTTTTTTTTTTTACCTCTTCAAAACTCCAATTTTTTTTTTTTTTTTACCTCTTCAAAACTCCACAATTTTTTTTTTTTTTTTTTTTTTACCTCTTCAAAACTCCAATTTTTTTTTTTTTTACCTCTTCAAAACTCCAACATTGATTTTTTGTTCCTTTTTTTACCTCTTCAAAACTCCAATTTTTTTTATTTTTTTTTTACCTCTTCAAAACTCCAACTTTTTTTTTTCTTTTTTTTTACCTCTTCAAAACTCCTAAGTTTTTCTTTTTTTTTTACCTCTTCAAAACTCCACAATTTTTTTTTTTTTTTTTTACCTCTTCAAAACTCCAACATTTTTTTTTTTTTTTACCTCTTTAAAACTCAATTTTTTTTTTTTACCTCTTCAAAACTCCACAATTTTCTTTTTTTTTTTTTTTTACCTCTTCAAAACTCCATTTTTTTTTTTTTTTACCTCTTCAAAACTCCAATTTTTTTTTTTTTTACCTCTTCAAAACTCCACAATTTTTTTTTATTTTTTTTTTACCTCTTCAAAACTCCATTTTTTTTTTTTACCTCTTCAAAACTCCAACATTGATTTTTTGTTCCTTTTTTTACCTCTTCAAAACTCCAATTTTTTTTTTTTTTTTTTTACCTCTTCAAAACTCCAACTTTTTTTTTTTTTTACCTCTTCAAAACTCCAACTTTTTTTTTTTTTTTTTTACCTCTTCAAAACTCCACAATTTTTTTTTACCTCTTCAAAACTCCAACTTTTTTTTTTTTTTTTTACCTCTTCAAAACTCCAACATTGATTTTTTGTTCCTTTTTTTACCTCTTCAAAACTCCACAATTTTTTTTTTTTTTTTGTTTTACCTCTTCAAAACTCCAATTTTTTTTTTTTTACCTCTTCAAAACTCCAACTTTTTTTTTTTTTTTTTTTACCTCTTCAAAACTCCATTTTTTTTTTTTTTACCTCTTCAAAACTCCAACATTGATTTTTTGTTCCTTTTTTTACCTCTTCAAAACTCCACAATTTTTTTTTATTTTTTTTTTTACCTCTTCAAAACTCCAATTTTTTTTTTTTTTTTTTTACCTCTTCAAAACTCCAACTTTTTTTTAATTTTTTTTTACCTCTTCAAAACTCCAACTTTTTTTTCTTTTTTTTTTACCTCTTCAAAACTCCAAATTTTTTTTTTTTTTTTTTTTACCTCTTCAAAACTCCAATTCTTTTTTCTTTTTACCTCTTCAAAACTCCTAAATTTTTATTTTATTTTTTTACCTCTTCAAAACTCCAACATTTTTTTTTTTTTTACCTCTTCAAAACTCCAACATTGATTTTTTGTTCCTTTTTTTACCTCTTCAAAACTCCACAATTTTTTTTATATATTTTTTTTACCTCTTCAAAACTCCAACTTTTTTTTTTTTTTTTACCTCTTCAAAACTCTACAATTTTTTTTTTTTTTTTTTACCTCTTCAAAACTCCAAAATTTTTTTTTTTTTTTTTTTTACCTCTTCAAAACTCCAACATTTTATTTTTTTTTACCTCTTCAAAACTCCAATTCTTTTTTCTTTTTACCTCTTCAAAACTCCTAAATTTTTATTTTATTTTTTTACCTCTTCAAAACTCCAACATTTTTTTTTTTTTTACCTCTTCAAAACTCCAACATTGATTTTTTGTTCCTTTTTTTACCTCTTCAAAACTCCACAATTTTTTTTATATATTTTTTTTACCTCTTCAAAACTCCAACTTTTTTTTTTTTTTTTACCTCTTCAAAACTCTACAATTTTTTTTTTTTTTTTTTTACCTCTTCAAAACTCCAAAATTTTTTTTTTTTTTTTTTTTTACCTCTTCAAAACTCCAACATTTTATTTTTTTTTACCTCTTCAAAACTCCAACATTGATTTTTTGTTCCTTTTTTTACCTCTTCAAAACTCCACAATTTTTTTTTTTTTTTTTTTTTACCTCTTCAAAACTCAATTTTTTTTTTTTTTTTTTCCTCTTCAAAACTCCAAATTTTTTTTATTTTTTTTTTACCTCTTCAAAACTCCAACTTTTTTTTTTTTTTACCTCTTCAAAACTCCAACATCTTATTTTTTTTTACCTCTTCAAAACTCCAACATTGATTTTTTGTTCCTTTTTTTACCTCTTCAAAACTCCAACTTTTTTTTTTTTTTTTACCTCTTCAAAACTCTACAATTTTTTTTTTTTTTTTTTTTACCTCTTCAAAACTCCAACTTTTTTTTTTTACCTCTTCAAAACTCCAACTTTTTTTTTTTTTTTTTACCTCTTCAAAACTCCACAATTTTTTTTATTTTTTTTTTTTACCTCTTCAAAACTCCAACTTTTTTTTTTTTTTTTACCTCTTCAAAACTCCACAATTTTTTTTATTTTTTTTTTTTACCTCTTCAAAACTCCAACATTTTTTTTCTTTTTTTTTACCTCTTCAAAACTCCAACATTGATTTTTTGTTCCTTTTTTTACCTCTTCAAAACTCCACAATTTTTTTTTTTTTTTTTTTTACCTCTTCAAAACTCCATTTTTTTTTTTTTACCTCTTCAAAACTCCAACATTGATTTTTTGTTCCTTTTTTTACCTCTTCAAAACTCCACAATTTTTTTTTTTTTTTTTTTTTTACCTCTTCAAAACTCCAATTTTTTTTTTTTTTTTTACCTCTTCAAAACTCCAACTTTTTTTTTTTTTTTTTTACCTCTTCAAAACTCCACAATTTTTTTTTTTTATTTTTTTACCTCTTCAAAACTCCAATTTTTTTTTTTTTTACCTCTTCAAAACTCCAACTTTTTTTTTTTTTTTTTTTACCTCTTCAAAACTCCATTTTTTTTTTTTATACCTCTTCAAAACTCAATTTTTTTTTTTACCTCTTCAAATCTCCACAATTTTTTTTTTTTTTTTTTACCTCTTCAAAATCCAATTTTTTTTTTTTTTTTTTACCTCTTCAAAACTCCACAATTTTTTTTTTTTTTTTTTACCTCTTCAAAACTCCAACATTGATTTTTTGTTCCTTTTTTTACCTCTTCAAAACTCCACATTTTTTTTTTTTACCTCTTCAAAACTCCATTTTTTTTTTTTTTTACCTCTTCAAAACTCCATTTTTTTTTTGTTTTACCTCTTCAAAACTCCAACTTTTTTTTTTTTTTTTTACCTCTTCAAAACTCCACAATTTTTTTTATTTTTTTTTTTTACCTCTTCAAAACTCCAACTTTTTTTTTTTTTTTACCTCTTCAAAACTCCACAATTTTTTTTATTTTTTTTTTTTACCTCTTCAAAACTCCAACATTTTTTTTTTTTTTTTTTACCTCTTCAAAACTCCAACATTGATTTTTTGTTCCTTTTTTTACCTCTTCAAAACTCCACAATTTTTTTTTTTTTTTTTTTTTACCTCTTCAAAACTCCATTTTTTTTTTTTTACCTCTTCAAAACTCCAACATTGATTTTTTGTTCCTTTTTTTACCTCTTCAAAACTCCACAATTTTTTTTTTTTTTTTTTTTTACCTCTTCAAAACTCCAATTTTTTTTTTTTTTTTTACCTCTTCAAAACTCCAACTTTTTTTTTTTTTTTTTTACCTCTTCAAAACTCCACAATTTTTTTTTTTATTTTTTTACCTCTTCAAAACTCCAATTTTTTTTTTTTTTACCTCTTCAAAACTCCAACTTTTTTTTTTTTTTTTTTTACCTCTTCAAAACTCCATTTTTTTTTTTTTATACCTCTTCAAAACTCAATTTTTTTTTTTACCTCTTCAAATCTCCACAATTTTTTTTTTTTTTTTTTTACCTCTTCAAAATCCAATTTTTTTTTTTTTTTTTTACCTCTTCAAAACTCCACAATTTTTTTTTTTTTTTTTTACCTCTTCAAAACTCCAACATTGATTTTTTGTTCCTTTTTTTACCTCTTCAAAACTCCACATTTTTTTTTTTTACCTCTTCAAAACTCCATTTTTTTTTTTTTTTACCTCTTCAAAACTCCATTTTTTTTTTGTTTTACCTCTTCAAAACTCCAATTTTTTTTTTTTTTTTACCTCTTCAAAACTCCAACTTTTTTTTTTTTTTTTTACCTCTTCAAAACTCCATTTTTTTTTTTTTTACCTCTTCAAAACTCCAACATTGATTTTTTTGTTCCTTTTTTTACCTCTTCAAAACTCCACAATTTTTTTTTTTTTTTTTTTTTTACCTCTTCAAAACTCCAATTTTTTTTTTTTTTTTTTACCTCTTCAAAACTCCAACATTGATTTTTTTGTTCCTTTTTTTACCTCTTCAAAACTCCACAATTTTTTTTTTTTTTTTTTTTTTACCTCTTCAAAACTCCAATTTTTTTTTTTTTTTTACCTCTTCAAAACTCCAATTTTTTTTTTTTTTTTTTACCTCTTCAAAACTCCATTTTTTTTTTTACCTCTTCAAAACTCCAACATTGATTTTTTGTTCCTTTTTTTACCTCTTCAAAACTCCACAATATTTTTTTTTTTTTTTTTTACCCCTTCAAAACTCCAATTTTTTTTTTTTTTACCTCTTCAAAACTCCATTTTTTTTTTTTTTTTACCTCTTCAAAACTCCAACATTGATTTTTGTTCCTTTTTTTACCTCTTCAAAACTCCACAATTTTTTTTTTTTTTTTTTTTTTACCTCTTCAAAACTCCACAATTTTTTTTTTTTTTTTTTTTTACCTCTTCAAAACTCCAATTTTTTTTTTTTTTACCTCTTCAAAACTCCAACATTGATTTTTTTTTTTTTTTTTACCTCTTCAAAACTCCATTTTTTTTTTGTTTTACCTCTTCAAAACTCCAAATTTTTTTTTTTTTTTACCTCTTCAAAACTCCACAATTTTTTTTTTTTTTTTTTTACCTATTCAAAACTCAATTTTCTTTTTTTACCTCTTCAAAACTCCAATTTTTTTTTTTTTTACCTTTTCAAAACTCCAACTTTTTTTTTTTTTTTTTTACCTCTTCAAAACTCCAACATTTTTTTTTTTTTACCTCTTCAAAACTCCAACATTGATTTTTTGTTCCTTTTTTTACCTCTTCAAAACTCCACAATATTTTTTTTTTTTTTTTTTTACCCCTTCAAAACTCCATTTTTTTTTTTTTACCTCTTCAAAACTCCATTTTTTTTTTTTTTTTACCTCTTCAAAACTCCAACATTGATTTTTTGTTCCTTTTTTTACCTCTTCAAAACTCCAACATTGATTTTTTGTTCCTTTTTTTACATCTTCAAAACTCCAATTTTTTTTTTTTACCTCTTCAAAACTCCACAATTTTTTTTTTTTTTTTTTTTACCTCTTCAAAACTCCAATTTTTTTTTTTTACCTCTTCAAAACTCCACAATTTTTTTTTTTTTTTTTACCTCTTCAAAACTCCAATTTTTTTTTTTTTTTACCTCTTCAAAACTCCAACATTGACTTTTTTTTTTTTTTTTTACCTCTTCAAAACTCCATTTTTTTTTTGTTTTACCTCTTCAAAACTCCAAAATTTTTTTTTTTTTTACCTCTTCAAAACTCCACAATTTTTTTTTTTTTTTTTTTTTTACCTCTTCAAAACTCCAACATTTTTTTTTTTTTTACCTCTTCAAAACTCCACAATTTTTTTTTTATTTTTTTTTTACCTCTTCAAAACTCCAATTTTTTTTTTTTTACCTCTTCAAAACTCCACAATTTTTTTTTTTTTTTTTTTTACCTCTTCAAAACTCCAATTTTTTTTTTTTACCTCTTCAAAACTCCACAATTTTTTTTTTTTTTTTTTTTACCCCTTCAAAACTCCATTTTTTTTTTTTTTACCTCTTCAAAACTCCATTTTTTTTTTTTTTTTACCTCTTCAAAACTCCAACATTGATTTTTTGTTCCTTTTTTTACCTCTTCAAAACTCCACAATTTTTTTTTTTTTTTTTTTTTACCTCTTCAAAACTCCAACATTTTTTTTTTTTTTACCTCTTCAAAACTCCAACATTGATTTTTTGTTCCTTTTTTTACCTCTTCAAAACTCCACAATATTTTTTTTTATTTTTTTTTACCCCTTCAAAACTCCAATTTTTTTTTTTTTACCTCTTCAAAACTCCATTTTTTTTTTTTTTTACCTCTTCAAAACTCCAACGTTGATTTTTTGTTCCTTTTTTTACCTCTTCAAAACTCCAACATTGATTTTTTTTTTTTTTTTTACCTCTTCAAAACTCCACAATTTTTTTTTTTTTTTTTTTTTTACCTCTTCAAAACTCCAACATTTTTTTTTTTTTTACCTCTTCAAAACTCCAACATTGATTTTTTGTTCCTTTTTTTACCTCTTCAAAACTCCACAATATTTTTTTTTATTTTTTTTTACCCCTTCAAAACTCCAATTTTTTTTTTTTTACCTCTTCAAAACTCCATTTTTTTTTTTTTTTTACCTCTTCAAAACTCCAACATTTTTTTTTTTTTTACCTCTTCAAAACTCCAACATTGATTTTTTGTTCCTTTTTTTACCTCTTCAAAACTCCACAATTTTTTTTTTTTTTTTTTTTTACCTCTTCAAAACTCCAACATTTTTTTTTTTTTTACCTCTTCAAAACTCCAACATTGATTTTTTGTTCCTTTTTTTACCTCTTCAAAACTCCACAATATTTTTTTTTATTTTTTTTTACCCCTTCAAAACTCCAATTTTTTTTTTTTTACCTCTTCAAAACTCCATTTTTTTTTTTTTTTTACCTCTTCAAAACTCCAACGTTGATTTTTTGTTCCTTTTTTTACCTCTTCAAAACTCCAACATTGATTTTTTTTTTTTTTTTTACCTCTTCAAAACTCCATTTTTTTTTTGTTTTACCTCTTCAAAACTCCAAAATTTTTTTTTTTTTTACCTCTTCAAAACTCCACAATTTTTTTTTTTTTTTTTTTTACCTCTTCAAAACTCCATTTTTTTTTTTTTTACCTCTTCAAAACTCCAACATTGATTTTTTGTTCCTTTTTTTACCTCTTCAAAACTCCACAATTTTTTTTTTTTTTTTTTTTTACCTCTTCAAAACTCCAATTTTTTTTTTTTTACCTCTTCAAAACTCCACAATTTTTTTTTTTTTTTTTTTTACCTCTTCAAAACTCCAATTTTTTTTTTTTTTACCTCTTCAAAACTCCACAATTTTTTTTTTTTTTTTTTTTTTACCTCTTCAAAACTCCAATTTTTTTTTTTTTTACCTCTTCAAAACTCCAACATTGATTTTTTGTTCCTTTTTTTACCTCTTCAAAACTCCAATTTTTTTTATTTTTTTTTTACCTCTTCAAAACTCCAACTTTTTTTTTTCTTTTTTTTTACCTCTTCAAAACTCCTAAGTTTTTCTTTTTTTTTTTACCTCTTCAAAACTCCACAATTTTTTTTTTTTTTTTTTTACCTCTTCAAAACTCCAACATTTTTTTTTTTTTTTTACCTCTTTAAAACTCAATTTTTTTTTTTTACCTCTTCAAAACTCCACAATTTTTTTTTTTTTTTTTTTTTACCTCTTCAAAACTCCATTTTTTTTTTTTTTACCTCTTCAAAACTCCAATTTTTTTTTTTTTTACCTCTTCAAAACTCCACAATTTTTTTTAATTTTTTTTTTACCTCTTCAAAACTCCATTTTTTTTTTTTACCTCTTCAAAACTCCAACATTGATTTTTTGTTCCTTTTTTTACCTCTTCAAAACTCCAACTTTTTTTTTTTTTTTTTTTTTTACCTCTTCAAAACTCCTAAGTTTTTCTTTTTTTTTTTACCTCTTCAAAACTCCACAATTTTTTTTTTTTTTTTTTTACCTCTTCAAAACTCCAACATTTTTTTTTTTTTTTTACCTCTTTAAAACTCAATTTTTTTTTTTTACCTCTTCAAAACTCCAATTTTTTTTTTTTTTACCTCTTCAAAACTCCAACTTTTTATTATTTTTTACCTCTTCAAAACTCCAACATTGATTTTTTGTTCCTTTTTTTACCTCTTCAAAACTCCACAATTTTTTTTTTTTTTTTTTTACCTCTTCAAAACTCCAATTTTTTTTTTTTTTACCTCTTCAAAACTCCACAATTTTTTTTTTTTTTTTTTTTACCTCTTCAAAACTCCATTTTTATTTTTTTACCTCTTCAAAACTCCAACATTGATTTTTTGTTCCTTGTTTTACCTCTTCAAAACTCCAATTTTTTTTTTTTTTTTTTTACCTCTTCAAAACTCCAACTTTTTTTTTTTTTTTTTTTTACCTCTTCAAAACTCCATTTTTTTTTTTTTTACCTCTTCAAAACTCCACAATTTTTTTTTTTTTTTTTTACCTCTTCAAAACTCAATTTTTTTTATTTTTTTTTTACCTCTTCAAAACTCCAACTTTTTTTTTTTTTTTTTTACCTCTTCAAAACTCCATTTTTTTTTTTTTTACCTCTTCAAAACTCCAACATTGATTTTTTGTTCCTTTTTTTACCTCTTCAAAACTCCACAATTTTTTTTTTTTTTTACCTCTTCAAAACACCAACTTTTTTTTTCTTTTTTTTTACCTCTTCAAAACTCCTAAATTTTTCATTTTTTTTTTACCTCTTCAAAACTCCACAATTTTTTTTTTTTTTCACCTCTTCAAAACTCCAACATTTTTTTTTTTTTTACCTCTTCAAAACTCCAACTTTTTTTTTTTTTTTACCTCTTCAAAACTCCAACATTTTTTTTTTTTTTACCTCTTCAAAACTCCAACATTGATTTTTTGTTCCTTTTTTTACCTCTTCAAAACTCAATTTTTTTTTTTTACCTCTTCAAAACTCCAATTTTTTTTTTTTTTACCTCTTCAAAACTCCAACTTTTTTTTTTTTTTTTTTACCTCTTCAAAACTCCAACATTGATTTTTTGTTCCTTTTTTTACCTCTTCAAAACTCAATTTTTTTTTTTTTTTTTTACCTCTTCAAAACTCCAACATTTTTTTTTTTTTTTTTTTTACCTCTTCAAAACTCCACAATTTTTTTTAATTTTTTTTTTACCTCTTCAAAACTCCATTTTTTTTTTTTACCTCTTCAAAACTCCAACATTGATTTTTTGTTCCTTTTTTTACCTCTTCAAAACTCCACAATTTTTTTTTTTTTTTTTTTTTTACCTCTTCAAAACTCCATTTTTTTTTGTTTTACCTCTTCAAAACTCCAATTTTTTTTTTTTTTACCTCTTCAAAACTCCCTTTTTTTTTTTTTACCTCTTCAAAACTCCAACATTGATTTTTTGTTCCTTTTTTTACCTCTTCAAAACTCCACAATTTTTTTTTTTTTTTTTTTACCTCTTCAAAACTCCAATTTTTTTTTTTTTTACCTCTTCAAAACTCCAATTTTTTTTTTTTTTACCTCATCAAAACTCCAACATTGATTTTTTTTTTTTTTTTTACCTCTTCAAAACTCCATTTTTTTTTTTGTTTTACCTCTTCAAAACTCCACAATTTTTTTTTTTTTTTTTTACCTCTTCAAAACTCCACAATTTTTTTTTTTTTTTTTTTTACCTCTTCAAAACTCCATTTTTTTTTTTTTTACCTCTTCAAAACTCCAACATTGATTTTTTGTTCCTTTTTTTACCTCTTCAAAACTCCACAATTTTTTTTTTTTTTTTTTTTTACCTCTTCAAAACTCCAATTTTTTTTTTTTTACCTCTTCAAAACTCCACAATTTTTTTTTTTTTTTTTTTACCTCTTCAAAACTCCAATTTTTTTTTTTTTTACCTCTTCAAAACTCCACAATTTTTTTTTTTTTTTTTTTTTTACCTCTTCAAAACTCCAATTTTTTTTTTTTTACCTCTTCAAAACTCCAACATTGATTTTTTGTTCCTTTTTTTACCTCTTCAAAACTCCAATTTTTTTTATTTTTTTTTACCTCTTCAAAACTCCAACTTTTTTTTTTCTTTTTTTTTACCTCTTCAAAACTCCTAAGTTTTTCTTTTTTTTTTACCTCTTCAAAACTCCACAATTTTTTTTTTTTTTTTTTACCTCTTCAAAACTCCAACATTTTTTTTTTTTTTTTACCTCTTTAAAACTCAATTTTTTTTTTTTACCTCTTCAAAACTCCACAATTTTTTTTTTTTTTTTTTTTTACCTCTTCAAAACTCCATTTTTTTTTTTTTTACCTCTTCAAAACTCCAATTTTTTTTTTTTTTACCTCTTCAAAACTCCACAATTTTTTTTAATTTTTTTTTTACCTCTTCAAAACTCCATTTTTTTTTTTTACCTCTTCAAAACTCCAACATTGATTTTTTGTTCCTTTTTTTACCTCTTCAAAACTCCAACTTTTTTTTTTTTTTTTTTTTACCTCTTCAAAACTCCTAAGTTTTTCTTTTTTTTTTACCTCTTCAAAACTCCACAATTTTTTTTTTTTTTTTTTTACCTCTTCAAAACTCCAACATTTTTTTTTTTTTTTACCTCTTTAAAACTCAATTTTTTTTTTTTACCTCTTCAAAACTCCACAATTTTTTTTTTTTTTTCACCTCTTCAAAACTCCAACATTTTTTTTTTTTTTTACCTCTTCAAAACTCCAACTTTTTTTTTTTTTTTACCTCTTCAAAACTCCAACATTTTTTTTTTTTTTACCTCTTCAAAACTCCAACATTGATTTTTTGTTCCTTTTTTTACCTCTTCAAAACTCAATTTTTTTTTTTTACCTCTTCAAAACTCCAATTTTTTTTTTTTTTACCTCTTCAAAACTCCAACTTTTTTTTTTTTTTTTTTACCTCTTCAAAACTCCAACATTGATTTTTTGTTCCTTTTTTTACCTCTTCAAAACTCAATTTTTTTTTTTTTTTTTTTACCTCTTCAAAACTCCAACATTTTTTTTTTTTTTTTTTTACCTCTTCAAAACTCCACAATTTTTTTTAATTTTTTTTTTACCTCTTCAAAACTCCATTTTTTTTTTTTACCTCTTCAAAACTCCAACATTGATTTTTTGTTCCTTTTTTTACCTCTTCAAAACTCCACAATTTTTTTTTTTTTTTTTTTTTACCTCTTCAAAACTCCATTTTTTTTTGTTTTACCTCTTCAAAACTCCAATTTTTTTTTTTTTTACCTCTTCAAAACTCCCTTTTTTTTTTTTTACCTCTTCAAAACTCCAACATTGATTTTTTGTTCCTTTTTTTACCTCTTCAAAACTCCACAATTTTTTTTTTTTTTTTTTTTACCTCTTCAAAACTCCAATTTTTTTTTTTTTTACCTCTTCAAAACTCCAATTTTTTTTTTTTTTTACCTCATCAAAACTCCAACATTGATTTTTTTTTTTTTTTTTACCTCTTCAAAACTCCATTTTTTTTTTTGTTTTACCTCTTCAAAACTCCACAATTTTTTTTTTTTTTTTTTTACCTCTTCAAAACTCCACAATTTTTTTTTTTTTTTTTTTTTTACCTCTTCAAAACTCCATTTTTTTTTTTTTTACCTCTTCAAAACTCCAACATTGATTTTTTGTTCCTTTTTTTACCTCTTCAAAACTCCACAATTTTTTTTTTTTTTTTTTTTTACCTCTTCAAAACTCCAATTTTTTTTTTTTACCTCTTCAAAACTCCACAATTTTTTTTTTTTTTTTTTTTACCTCTTCAAAACTCCAATTTTTTTTTTTTTACCTCTTCAAAACTCCACAATTTTTTTTTTTTTTTTTTTTTTTTACCTCTTCAAAACTCCAATTTTTTTTTTTTTTACCTCTTCAAAACTCCAACATTGATTTTTTGTTCCTTTTTTTACCTTCAAAACTCCAATTTTTTTTATTTTTTTTTTACCTCTTCAAAACTCCAACTTTTTTTTTTCTTTTTTTTTACCTCTTCAAAACTCCTAAGTTTTTCTTTTTTTTTTTACCTCTTCAAAACTCCACAATTTTTTTTTTTTTTTTTTACCTCTTCAAAACTCCAACATTTTTTTTTTTTTTTACCTCTTTAAAACTCAATTTTTTTTTTTACCTCTTCAAAACTCCACAATTTTTTTTTTTTTTTTTTTTTACCTCTTCAAAACTCCATTTTTTTTTTTTTACCTCTTCAAAACTCCAATTTTTTTTTTTTTTACCTCTTCAAAACTCCACAATTTTTTTTAATTTTTTTTTTACCTCTTCAAAACTCCATTTTTTTTTTTTACCTCTTCAAAACTCCAACATTGATTTTTTGTTCCTTTTTTTACCTCTTCAAA
Source organism: Callionymus lyra (assembly GCF_982586985.1). NCBI lineage: Eukaryota > Metazoa > Chordata > Actinopteri > Syngnathiformes > Callionymidae > Callionymus > Callionymus lyra. Next base: position 15,997 of record NW_028258736.1, read on the forward strand.
ACTCCAACTTTTTTTTTTTTTTTTTTTTACCTCTTCAAAACTCCTAAGTTTTTCTTTTTTTTTTTACCTCTTCAAAACTCCACAATTTTTTTTTTTTTTTTTTTACCTCTTCAAAACTCCAACATTTTTTTTTTTTTTTACCTCTTTAAAACTCAATTTTTTTTTTTTACCTCTTCAAAACTCCAATTTTTTTTTTTTTTACCTCTTCAAAACTCCACAATTTTTTTTTTTTTTTTTTACCTCTTCAAAACTCAATTTTTTTTATTTTTTTTTTACCTCTTCAAAACTCCAACTTTTTTTTTTTTTTTTTTACCTCTTCAAAACTCCATTTTTTTTTTTTTTACCTCTTCAAAACTCCAACATTGATTTTTTGTTCCTTTTTTTACCTCTTCAAAACTCCACAATTTTTTTTTTTTTTTACCTCTTCAAAACACCAACTTTTTTTTTCTTTTTTTTTACCTCTTCAAAACTCCTAAATTTTTCATTTTTTTTTTACCTCTTCAAAACTCCACAATTTTTTTTTTTTTTCACCTCTTCAAAACTCCAACATTTTTTTTTTTTTTTACCTCTTCAAAACTCCAACTTTTTTTTTTTTTTTACCTCTTCAAAACTCCAACATTTTTTTTTTTTTTACCTCTTCAAAACTCCAACATTGATTTTTTGTTCCTTTTTTTACCTCTTCAAAACTCAATTTTTTTTTTTTACCTCTTCAAAACTCCAATTTTTTTTTTTTTTACCTCTTCAAAACTCCAACTTTTTTTTTTTTTTTTTTACCTCTTCAAAACTCCAACATTGATTTTTTGTTCCTTTTTTTACCTCTTCAAAACTCAATTTTTTTTTTTTTTTTTTACCTCTTCAAAACTCCAACATTTTTTTTTTTTTTTTTTTTTACCTCTTCAAAACTCCACAATTTTTTTTAATTTTTTTTTTACCTCTTCAAAACTCCATTTTTTTTTTTTACCTCTTCAAAACTCCAACATTGATTTTTTGTTCCTTTTTTTACCTCTTCAAAACTCCACAATTTTTTTTTTTTTTTTTTTTTACCTCTTCAAAACTCCATTTTTTTTTGTTTTACCTCTTCAAAACTCCAATTTTTTTTTTTTTTACCTCTTCAAAACTCCCTTTTTTTTTTTTTACCTCTTCAAAACTCCAACATTGATTTTTTGTTCCTTTTTTTACCTCTTCAAAACTCCACAATTTTTTTTTTTTTTTTTTTTACCTCTTCAAAACTCCAATTTTTTTTTTTTTTACCTCTTCAAAACTCCAATTTTTTTTTTTTTTTACCTCATCAAAACTCCAACATTGATTTTTTTTTTTTTTTTTACCTCTTCAAAACTCCATTTTTTTTTTTGTTTTACCTCTTCAAAACTCCACAATTTTTTTTTTTTTTTTTTACCTCTTCAAAACTCATTTTTTTTTTTTTACCTCTTCAAAACTCCAATTTTTTTTTTTTTTACCTCTTCAAAACTCCACAATTTTTTTTTTTTTTTTTTTACCTCTTCAAAACTCAATTTTTTTTTTTTACCTCTTCAAAACTCCAATTTTTTTTTTTTTACCTCTTCAAAACTCCAACTTTTTTTTTTTTTTTTACCTCTTCAAAACTCCAACATTTTTTTTTTTTTACCTCTTCAAAACTCCAACATTGATTTTTTGTTCCTTTTTTTACCTCTTCAAAACTCCAATTTTTTTTTTTTTACCTCTTCAAAACTCCAACTTTTTTTTTTTTTTTTTTACCTCTTCAAAACTCCAACTTTTTTTTTTTGTTCCTTTTTTTACCTCTTCAAAACTCCAACATTTTTTTTTTTTTTTACCTCTTCAAAACTCCAACATTGATTTTTTGTTCCTTTTTTTACCTCTTCAAAACTCCAAATTTTTTTTAAAATTTTTTTTTACCTCTTCAAAACTCCAACATTGATTTTTTTTTTTTGTTTTACCTCTTCAAAACTCCAATTTTTTTTTTTTTTTACCTCTTCAAAACTCCAACTTTTTTTTTTTTTTTTTTTACCTCTTCAAAACTCCAATTTTTTTTTTTTACCTCTTCAAAACTCCAACTTTTTTTTTTTTTTTTTTACCTCTTCAAAACTCCAACATTGATTTTTTGTTCCTTTTTTTACCTCTTCAAAACTCAATTTTTTTTTTTTTTTTACCTCTTCAAAACTCCAACATTTTTTTTTTTTTTTACCTCTTCAAAACTCCAACATTGATTTTTTGTTCCTTTTTTTACCTCTTCAAAACTCCAATTTTTTTTTTTAATTTTTTTTTACCTCTTCAAAACTCAATTTTTTTTTTTACCTCTTCAAAACTCCAACATTGATTTTTTGTTCCTTTTTTTACCTCTTCAAAACTCAATTTTTTTTTTGTTTTACCTCTTCAAAACTCCAATTTTTTTTTTTTTTTACCTCTTCAAAACTCCAACATTGATTTTTTGTTCCTTTTTTTACCTCTTCAAAACTCCACAATTTTTTTTTTTTTTTTTTTTTACCTCTTCAAAACTCCAATTTTTTTTTTTTTACCTCTTCAAAACTCCAACATTGATTTTTTTTTTTTTTTTTACCTCTTCAAAACTCCATTTTTTTTAAGTTTTACCTCTTCAAAACTCCACATTTTTTTTTTTTTTACCTCTTCAAAACTCCATTTTTTTTTTGTTTTACCTCTTCAAAACTCCAAATTTTTTTTTTTTTTTACCTCTTCAAAACTCCAACTTTTTTTTTTTTTTTTTTACCTCTTCAAAACTCCAACATTTTTTTTTTTTTACCTCTTCAAAACTCCAACATTGATTTTTTGTTCCTTTTTTTACCTATTCAAAACTCCACAATATTTTTTTTTTTTTTTTTTTTACCCCTTCAAAACTCCAATTTTTTTTTTTTTTACCTCTTCAAAACTCCATTTTTTTTTTTTTTTTACCTCTTCAAAACTCCATTTTTTTTTTGTTTTACCTCTTCAAAACTCCAAATTTTTTTTTTTTTTTACCTCTTCAAAACTCCATTTTTTTTTTGTTTTACCTCTTCAAAACTCCAAATTTTTTTTTTTTTTTACCTCTTCAAAACTCCATTTTTTTTTTTTTTTACCCCTTCAAAACTCCAATTTTTTTTTTTTTTACCTCTTCAAAACTCCATTTTTTTTTTTTTTTTACCTCTTCAAAACTCCAACATTGATTTTTTGTTCCTTTTTTTACCTCTTCAAAACTCCACAATTTTTTTTTTTTTTTTTTTTACCTCTTCAAAACTCTACAATTTTTTTTTTTTTTTTTTTTTTACCTCTTCAAAACTCCAACATTGATTTTTTTTTTTTTTTTTACCTCTTCAAAACTCCCTTTTTTTTTTGTTTTACCTCTTCAAAACTCCAAATTTTTTTTTTTTTTACCTCTTCAAAACTCCACAATTTTTTTATTTTTTTTTTTACCTCTTCAAAACTCAATTTTTTTTTTTTACCTCTTCAAAACTCCATTTTTTTTTTTTTTACCTCTTCAAAACTCCAACATTGATTTTTTTTTTTTTTTCTACCTCTTCAAAACTCCCTTTTTTTTTTGTTTTACCTCTTCAAAACTCCAAATTTTTTTTTTTTTTTACCTCTTCAAAACTCCACAATTTTTTTTATTTTTTTTTTACCTCTTCAAAACTCAATTTTTTTTTTTTACCTCTTCAAAACTCCAATTTTTTTTTTTTTTACCTCTTCAAAACTCCAACTTTTTTTCTTTTTTTTTTACCTCTTCAAAACTCCAACATTTTTTTTTTTTTTACCTCTTCAAAACTCCAACATTGATTTTTTGTTCCTTTTTTTACCTCTTCAAAACTCAATTTTTTTTTTTTACCTCTTCAAAACTCCAACTTTTTTTTTTTTTTTTTTTACCTCTTCAAAACTCCAACATTTTTTTTTTTTTTACCTCTTCAAAACTCCAACATTGATTTTTTGTTCCTTTTTTTACCTCTTCAAAACTCCACAATATTTTTTTTTTTTTTTTTTACCCCTTCAAAACTCCAACATTGATTTTTTGTTCCTTTTTTTACCTCTTCAAAACTCCACAATTTTTTTTTTTTTTTTTTTTACCTCTTCAAAACTCCAACTTTTTTTTTTTTTTTAACCTCTTCAAAACTCCACAATATTTTTTTTTTTTTTTTTTTACCCCTTCAAAACTCCAATTTTTTTTTTTTTTACCTCTTCAAAACTCCATTTTTTTTTTTTTTTTACCTCTTCAAAACTCCAACATTGATTTTTTGTTCCTTTTTTTACCTCTTCAAAACTCCACAATTTTTTTTTTTTTTTTTTTACCTCTTCAAAACTCAATTTTTTTTTATTTTTTTTTTACCTCTTCAAAACTCCAACATTGATTTTTTGTTCCTTTTTTTACCTCTTCAAAACTCAATTTTTTTTTTGTTTTACCTCTTCAAAACTCCAATTTTTTTTTTTTTTTACCTCTTCAAAACTCCAACATTGATTTTTTGTTCCTTTTTTTACCTCTTCAAAACTCCACAATTTTTATTTTTTTTACCTCTTCAAAACTCCAATTTTTTTTTTTTTACCTCTTCAAAACTCCAACATTGATTTTTTTTTTTTTTTTTTACCTCTTCAAAACTCCATTTTTTTTAAGTTTTACCTCTTCAAAACTCCACATTTTTTTTTTTTTTACCTCTTCAAAACTCCATTTTTTTTTTGTTTCACCTCTTCAAAACTCCAAATTTTTTTTTTTTTTTACCTCTTCAAAACTCCAACTTTTTTTTTTTTTTTTTACCTCTTCAAAACTCCAACATTTTTTTTTTTTTACCTCTTCAAAACTCCAACATTGATTTTTTGTTCCTTTTTTTACCTATTCAAAACTCCACAATATTTTTTTTTTTTTTTTTTTACCCCTTCAAAACTCCAATTTTTTTTTTTTTTACCTCTTCAAAACTCCATTTTTTTTTTTTTTTTACCTCTTCAAAACTCCATTTTTTTTTTTGTTTTACCTCTTCAAAACTCCAAATTTTTTTTTTTTTTTACCTCTTCAAAACTCCATTTTTTTTTTGTTTTACCTCTTCAAAACTCCAAATTTTTTTTTTTTTTTACCTCTTCAAAACTCCATTTTTTTTTTGTTTTACCTCTTCAAAACTCAATTTTTTTTTTTACCCCTTCAAAATTCCAACATTGATTTTTTGTTCCTTTTTTTACCTCTTCAAAACTCCACAATTTTTTTTTTTTTTTTTTTTACCTCTTCAAAACTCCAACTTTTTTTTTTTTTTTAACCTCTTCAAAACTCCACAATATTTTTTTTTTTTTTTTTTACCCCTTCAAAACTCCAATTTTTTTTTTTTTTACCTCTTCAAAACTCCATTTTTTTTTTTTTTTACCTCTTCAAAACTCCAACATTGATTTTTTGTTCCTTTTTTTACCTCTTCAAAACTCCACAATTTTTTTTTTTTTTTTTTACCTCTTCAAAACTCTACAATTTTTTTTTTTTTTTTTTTTACCTCTTCAAAACTCCAACATTGATTTTTTTTTTTTTTTTTACCTCTTCAAAACTCCCTTTTTTTTTGTTTTACCTCTTCAAAACTCCAAATTTTTTTTTTTTTTTACCTCTTCAAAACTCCACAATTTTTTTTTTTTTTTTTTTACCTCTTCAAAACTCAATTTTTTTTTTTTACCTCTTCAAAACTCCATTTTTTTTTTTTACCTCTTCAAAACTCCAACTTTTTTTTTTTTTTTTTTTTACCTCTTCAAAACTCCAACATTGATTTTTTTTTTTTTTCTACCTCTTCAAAACTCCCTTTTTTTTTGTTTTACCTCTTCAAAACTCCAAAATTTTTTTTTTTTTTACCTCTTCAAAACTCCACAATTTTTTTTTTTTTTTTTTACCTCTTCAAAACTCAATTTTTTTTTTTTACCTCTTCAAAACTCCAATTTTTTTTTTTTTTACCTCTTCAAAACTCCAACTTTTTTTTTTTTTTTTTACCTCTTCAAAACTCCAACATTTTTTTTTTTTTTACCTCTTCAAAACTCCAACATTGATTTTTTGTTCCTTTTTTTACCTCTTCAAAACTCAATTTTTTTTTTTTACCTCTTCAAAACTCCCTTTTTTTTTGTTTTACCTCTTCAAAACTCCAAAATTTTTTTTTTTTTTACCTCTTCAAAACTCCACAATTTTTTTTTTTTTTTTTTTACCTCTTCAAAACTCAATTTTTTTTTTTTACCTCTTCAAAACTCCAATTTTTTTTTTTTTTACCTCTTCAAAACTCCAACTTTTTTTTTTTTTTTTTACCTCTTCAAAACTCCAACATTTTTTTTTTTTTTACCTCTTCAAAACTCCAACATTGATTTTTTGTTCCTTTTTTTACCTCTTCAAAACTCCACAATATTTTTTTTTTTTTTTTTTACCCCTTCAAAACTCCAACATTGATTTTTTGTTCCTTTTTTTACCTCTTCAAAACTCCACAATTTTTTTTTTTTTTTTTTTTACCTCTTCAAAACTCAATTTTTTTTTTTTTACCTCTTCAATTTTTTTACCTCCACAATTTTTTTTTTTTTTTTTTTTTACCTCTTCAAAACTCCAACTTTTTTTTTTTTTTTACCTCTTCAAAACTCCAACATTTTTTTTTTTTTTACCTCTTCAAAACTCCAACATTGATTTTTTGTTCCTTTTTTTACCTCTTCAAAACTCAATTTTTTTTTTTTACCTCTTCAAAACTCCAATTTTTTTTTTTTTTACCTCTTCAAAACTCCAACTTTTTTTTTTTTTTTTTTACCTCTTCAAAACTCCAACATTGATTTTTTGTTCCTTTTTTTACCTCTTCAAAACTCAATTTTTTTTTTTTTTTTTTACCTCTACAAAACTCCAACATTTTTTTTTTTTTTTTTTTTACCTCTTCAAAACTCCACAATTTTTTTTAATTTTTTTTTTACCTCTTCAAAACTCCATTTTTTTTTTTTACCTCTTCAAAACTCCAACATTGATTTTTTGTTCCTTTTTTTACCTCTTCAAAACTCCACAATTTTTTTTTTTTTTTTTTTTTACCTCTTCAAAACTCCATTTTTTTTTGTTTTACCTCTTCAAAACTCCAATTTTTTTTTTTTTTACCTCTTCAAAACTCCCTTTTTTTTTTTTTACCTCTTCAAAACTCCAACATTGATTTTTTGTTCCTTTTTTTACCTCTTCAAAACTCCACAATTTTTTTTTTTTTTTTTTTTACCTCTTCAAAACTCCAATTTTTTTTTTTTTTACCTCTTCAAAACTCCAATTTTTTTTTTTTTTTACCTCATCAAAACTCCAACATTGATTTTTTTTTTTTTTTTTACCTCTTCAAAACTCCATTTTTTTTTTTGTTTTACCTCTTCAAAACTCCACAATTTTTTTTTTTTTTTTTACCTCTTCAAAACTCATTTTTTTTTTTTTACCTCTTCAAAACTCCAATTTTTTTTTTTTTTACCTCTTCAAAACTCCACAATTTTTTTTTTTTTTTTTTTACCTCTTCAAAACTCAATTTTTTTTTTTTACCTCTTCAAAACTCCATTTTTTTTTGTTTTACCTCTTCAAAACTCCACAATTTTTTTTTTTTTTTTTTTACCTCTTCAAAACTCAATTTTTTTTTTTTACCTCTTCAAAACTCCAATTTTTTTTTTTTTACCTCTTCAAAACTCCAACTTTTTTTTTTTTTTTTACCTCTTCAAAACTCCAACATTTTTTTTTTTTTACCTCTTCAAAACTCCAACATTGATTTTTTGTTCCTTTTTTTACCTCTTCAAAACTCCAATTTTTTTTTTTTTACCTCTTCAAAACTCCAACTTTTTTTTTTTTTTTTTTACCTCTTCAAAACTCCAACTTTTTTTTTTTGTTCCTTTTTTTACCTCTTCAAAACTCCAACATTTTTTTTTTTTTTTACCTCTTCAAAACTCCAACATTGATTTTTTGTTCCTTTTTTTACCTCTTCAAAACTCCAAATTTTTTTTAAAATTTTTTTTTACCTCTTCAAAACTCCAACATTGATTTTTTTTTTTTGTTTTACCTCTTCAAAACTCCAATTTTTTTTTTTTTTTTACCTCTTCAAAACTCCAACTTTTTTTTTTTTTTTTTTTACCTCTTCAAAACTCCAATTTTTTTTTTTTACCTCTTCAAAACTCCAACTTTTTTTTTTTTTTTTTTACCTCTTCAAAACTCCAACATTGATTTTTTGTTCCTTTTTTTACCTCTTCAAAACTCAATTTTTTTTTTTTTTTTACCTCTTCAAAACTCCAACATTTTTTTTTTTTTTTACCTCTTCAAAACTCCAACATTGATTTTTTGTTCCTTTTTTTACCTCTTCAAAACTCCAATTTTTTTTTTTAATTTTTTTTTACCTCTTCAAAACTCAATTTTTTTTTTTACCTCTTCAAAACTCCAACATTGATTTTTTGTTCCTTTTTTTACCTCTTCAAAACTCAATTTTTTTTTTGTTTTACCTCTTCAAAACTCCAATTTTTTTTTTTTTTTACCTCTTCAAAACTCCAACATTGATTTTTTGTTCCTTTTTTTACCTCTTCAAAACTCCACAATTTTTTTTTTTTTTTTTTTTTACCTCTTCAAAACTCCAATTTTTTTTTTTTTACCTCTTCAAAACTCCAACATTGATTTTTTTTTTTTTTTTTACCTCTTCAAAACTCCATTTTTTTTAAGTTTTACCTCTTCAAAACTCCACATTTTTTTTTTTTTTACCTCTTCAAAACTCCATTTTTTTTTTGTTTTACCTCTTCAAAACTCCAAATTTTTTTTTTTTTTTACCTCTTCAAAACTCCAACTTTTTTTTTTTTTTTTTTACCTCTTCAAAACTCCAACATTTTTTTTTTTTTACCTCTTCAAAACTCCAACATTGATTTTTTGTTCCTTTTTTTACCTATTCAAAACTCCACAATATTTTTTTTTTTTTTTTTTTTACCCCTTCAAAACTCCAATTTTTTTTTTTTTTACCTCTTCAAAACTCCATTTTTTTTTTTTTTTTACCTCTTCAAAACTCCATTTTTTTTTTGTTTTACCTCTTCAAAACTCCAAATTTTTTTTTTTTTTTACCTCTTCAAAACTCCATTTTTTTTTTGTTTTACCTCTTCAAAACTCCAAATTTTTTTTTTTTTTTACCTCTTCAAAACTCCATTTTTTTTTTTTTTTACCCCTTCAAAACTCCAATTTTTTTTTTTTTTACCTCTTCAAAACTCCATTTTTTTTTTTTTTTTACCTCTTCAAAACTCCAACATTGATTTTTTGTTCCTTTTTTTACCTCTTCAAAACTCCACAATTTTTTTTTTTTTTTTTTTTTACCTCTTCAAAACTCTACAATTTTTTTTTTTTTTTTTTTTTTTACCTCTTCAAAACTCCAACATTGATTTTTTTTTTTTTTTTTACCTCTTCAAAACTCCCTTTTTTTTTTGTTTTACCTCTTCAAAACTCCAAATTTTTTTTTTTTTTACCTCTTCAAAACTCCACAATTTTTTTATTTTTTTTTTTACCTCTTCAAAACTCAATTTTTTTTTTTTACCTCTTCAAAACTCCATTTTTTTTTTTTTTACCTCTTCAAAACTCCAACATTGATTTTTTTTTTTTTTTCTACCTCTTCAAAACTCCCTTTTTTTTTTGTTTTACCTCTTCAAAACTCCAAATTTTTTTTTTTTTTTACCTCTTCAAAACTCCACAATTTTTTTTTTTTTTTTTTTACCTCTTCAAAACTCAATTTTTTTTTTTTACCTCTTCAAAACTCCAATTTTTTTTTTTTTTACCTCTTCAAAACTCCAACTTTTTTTCTTTTTTTTTTACCTCTTCAAAACTCCAACATTTTTTTTTTTTTTACCTCTTCAAAACTCCAACATTGATTTTTTGTTCCTTTTTTTACCTCTTCAAAACTCAATTTTTTTTTTTTACCTCTTCAAAACTCCAACTTTTTTTTTTTTTTTTTTTACCTCTTCAAAACTCCAACATTTTTTTTTTTTTTACCTCTTCAAAACTCCAACATTGATTTTTTGTTCCTTTTTTTACCTCTTCAAAACTCCACAATATTTTTTTTTTTTTTTTTTACCCCTTCAAAACTCCAACATTGATTTTTTGTTCCTTTTTCTACCTCTTCAAAACTCCAATTTTTTTTTTTTTTACCTCTTCAAAACTCCAACTTTTTTTTTTTTTTTTTACCTTTTCAAAACTCCAACATTTTTTTTTTTTTACCTCTTCAAAACTCCAACATTGATTTTTTGTTCCTTTTTTTACCTCTTCAAAACTCAATTTTTTTTTTTTACCTCTTCAAAACTCCCTTTTTTTTTGTTTTACCTCTTCAAAACTCCAAAATTTTTTTTTTTTTTACCTCTTCAAAACTCCACAATTTTTTTTTTTTTTTTTTTACCTCTTCAAAACTCAATTTTTTTTTTTTACCTCTTCAAAACTCCAATTTTTTTTTTTTTTACCTCTTCAAAACTCCAACTTTTTTTTTTTTTTTTTACCTCTTCAAAACTCCAACATTTTTTTTTTTTTTACCTCTTCAAAACTCCAACATTGATTTTTTGTTCCTTTTTTTACCTCTTCAAAACTCCACAATATTTTTTTTTTTTTTTTTTACCCCTTCAAAACTCCAACATTGATTTTTTGTTCCTTTTTTTACCTCTTCAAAACTCCACAATTTTTTTTTTTTTTTTTTTACCTCTTCAAAACTCAATTTTTTTTTTTTTACCTCTTCAATTTTTTTACCTCCACAATTTTTTTTTTTTTTTTTTTTACCTCTTCAAAACTCCAATTTTTTTTTTTTACCTCTTCAAAACTCCACAATTTTTTTTTTTTTTTTTTTTACCTCTTCAAAACTCCAATTTTTTTTTTTTTTACCTCTTCAAAACTCCATTTTTTTTTTTTTTACCTCTTCAAAACTCCACAATTTTTTTTTTTTTTTTTTTTACCTCTTCAAAACTCCACAATTTTTTTTTTTTTTTTTTTTACCTCTTCAAAACTCCAATTTTTTTTTTTTTTTACCTCTTCAAAACTCCAACATTGATTTTTTTTTTTTTTTTTACCTCTTCAAAACTCCATTTTTTTTTTTTTACCTCTTCAAAACTCAATTTTTTTTTTTACCTCTTCAAAACTCCACAATTTTTTTTTTTTTTTTTACCTCTTCAAAACTCCAATTTTTTTTATTTTTTTTTTACCTCTTCAAAACTCCAACTTTTTTTAAAAAAAATTTTACCTCTTCAAAACTCCTAAATTTTTCTTTTTTTTTTACCTCTTCAAAACTCCACAATTTTTTTTTTTTTTTTTACCTCTTCAAAACTCCAACATTGATTTTTTGTTCCTTTTTTTACCTCTTCAAAACTCCACAATTTTTTTTTTTTTTTGTTTTACCTCTTCAAAACTCCAATTTTTTTTTTTTTTTACCTCTTCAAAACTCCAACTTTTTTTTTTTTTTTTTTTACCTCTTCAAAACTCCATTTTTTTTTTTTTACCTCTTCAAAACTCCAACATTGATTTTTTGTTCCTTTTTTTACCTCTTCAAAACTCCACAATTTTTTTTTTTTTTTTTTTTACCTCTTCAAAACTCCAATTTTTTTTTTTTTTTTTACCTCTTCAAAACTCCAACTTTTTTTTAATTTTTTTTTACCTCTTCAAAACTCCAACTTTTTTTTTTTTTTTTTTACCTCTTCAAAACTCCACAATTTTTTTTTTTTTTTTTTTTACCTCTTCAAAACTCCAATTTTTTTTTTTTTTACCTCTTCAAAACTCCAACTTTTTTTTTTTTTTTTTTTACCTCTTCAAAACTCCATTTTTTTTTTTTTTTACCTCTTCAAAACTCAATTTTTTTTTTTACCTCTTCAAAACTCCACAATTTTTTTATTTATTTTTTTTACCTCTTCAAAATCCAATTTTTTTTATTTTTTTTTACCTCTTCAAAACTCCAACTTTTTTTAAAAAATTTTTTACCTCTTCAAAACTCCTAAATTTTTCTTTTTTTTTTTACCTCTTCAAAACTCCACAATTTTTTTTTTTTTTTTTTACCTCTTCAAAACTCCAACATTTATTTTTTGTTCCTTTTTTTACCTCTTCAAAACTCCACAATTTTTTTTTTTTTTTTTTTTACCTCTTCAAAACTCAATTTTTTTTTTGTTTTACCTCTTCAAAACTCCAATTTTTTTTTTTTTTTTACCTCTTCAAAACTCCATTTTTTTTTTTTTTTTACCTCTTCAAAACTCCTATATATATATTTTTTTTTTACCTCTTCAAAACTCCACAATTTTTTTTTTTTTTTTTACCTCTTCAAAACTCCAACATTTTTTTTTTTTTTTACCTCTTCAAAACTCCAACATTTTTTTTTTTTTTTACCTCTTCAAAACTCAATTTTTTTTTTTTACCTCTTCAAAACTCCAATTTTTTTTTTTTACCTCTTCAAAACTCCACAATTTTTTTTTTTTTTTTTTTTTACCTCTTCAAAACTCCAATTTTTTTTTTTTTTTACCTCTTCAAAACTCCATTTTTTTTTTTTACCTCTTCAAAACTCCAACATTGATTTTTTGTTCCTTTTTTTACCTCTTCAAAACTCCAATTTTTTTTTTTTTTACCTCTTCAAAACTCCATTTTTTTTTTTTACCTCTTCAAAACTCCAACATTTTTTTTTTTTTTTACCTCTTCAAAACTCAATTTTTTTTTTTTTCCTCTTCAAAACTCCAACATTGATTTTTTGTTCCTTTTTTTACCTCTTCAAAACTCCAATTTTTTTTTTTTTTACCTCTTCAAAACTCCATTTTTTTTTTTTACCTCTTCAAAACTCCAACATTTTTTTTTTTTTTTACCTCTTCAAAACTCAATTTTTTTTTTTTCCTCTTCAAAACTCCAACATTGATTTTTTGTTCCTTTTTTTACCTCTTCAAAACTCCACAATTTTTTTTTTTTTTTTTTTACCTCTTCAAAACTCCATTTTTTTTTTTTTTTACCTCTTCAAAACTCCATTTTTTTTTTTTTTTACCTCTTCAAAACTCCAACATTGATTTTTTGTTCCTTTTTTTACCTCTTCAAAACTCCACAATTTTTTTTTTTTTTTTTTTTTACCTCTTCAAAACTCCAACATTGATTTTTTGTTCCTTTTTTTACCTCTTCAAAACTCCAATTTTTTTTTTTAATTTTTTTTTACCTCTTCAAAACTCCACAATTTTTTTTTATTTTTTTTTTACCTCTTCAAAACTCCATTTTTTTTTTTTTTACCTCTTCAAAACTCCAACTTTTTATTTTTTTTTACCTCTTCAAAACTCAATTTTTTTTTTTTTTACCTCTTCAAAACTCCAACATTGATTTTTTGTTCCTTTTTTTACCTCTTCAAAACTCCACAATTATTTTTTTTTTACCTCTTCAAAACTCCAATTTTTTTTTTTTTTTACCTCTTCAAAACTCCATTTTTTTTTTTTTACCTCTTCAAAACTCCATTTTTTTTTTTTTTTACCTCTTCAAAACTCCAACATTGATTTTTTGTTCCTTTTTTTACCTCTTCAAAACTCCACAATTATTTTTTTTTTACCTCTTCAAAACTCCAATTTTTTTTTTTTTTTACCTCTTCAAAACTCCAATTTTTTTTTTTTTTTTTACCTCTTCAAAACTCCAACTTTTTTTTAATTTTTTTTTACCTCTTCAAAACTCCAACTTTTTTTTTTTTTTTTTTACCTCTTCAAAACTCCACAATTTTTTTTTTTTTTTTTTTTTACCTCTTCAAAACTCCAATTTTTTTTTTTTTTACCTCTTCAAAACTCCAACTTTTTTTTTTTTTTTTTTTACCTCTTCAAAACTCCATTTTTTTTTTTTTTTACCTCTTCAAAACTCAATTTTTTTTTTTACCTCTTCAAAACTCCACAATTTTTTTATTTATTTTTTTTACCTCTTCAAAATCCAATTTTTTTTATTTTTTTTTACCTCTTCAAAACTCCAACTTTTTTTAAAAAATTTTTTACCTCTTCAAAACTCCTAAATTTTTCTTTTTTTTTTTACCTCTTCAAAACTCCACAATTTTTTTTTTTTTTTTTTACCTCTTCAAAACTCCAACATTTATTTTTTGTTCCTTTTTTTACCTCTTCAAAACTCCACAATTTTTTTTTTTTTTTTTTTTTACCTCTTCAAAACTCAATTTTTTTTTTGTTTTACCTCTTCAAAACTCCAATTTTTTTTTTTTTTTTACCTCTTCAAAACTCCATTTTTTTTTTTTTTTTACCTCTTCAAAACTCCTATATATATATTTTTTTTTTACCTCTTCAAAACTCCACAATTTTTTTTTTTTTTTTTACCTCTTCAAAACTCCAACATTTTTTTTTTTTTTTACCTCTTCAAAACTCCAACATTTTTTTTTTTTTTTACCTCTTCAAAACTCAATTTTTTTTTTTTACCTCTTCAAAACTCCAATTTTTTTTTTTTACCTCTTCAAAACTCCACAATTTTTTTTTTTTTTTTTTTTTACCTCTTCAAAACTCCAATTTTTTTTTTTTTTTACCTCTTCAAAACTCCATTTTTTTTTTTTACCTCTTCAAAACTCCAACATTGATTTTTTGTTCCTTTTTTTACCTCTTCAAAACTCCAATTTTTTTTTTTTTTACCTCTTCAAAACTCCATTTTTTTTTTTTACCTCTTCAAAACTCCAACATTTTTTTTTTTTTTTACCTCTTCAAAACTCAATTTTTTTTTTTTTCCTCTTCAAAACTCCAACATTGATTTTTTGTTCCTTTTTTTACCTCTTCAAAACTCCAATTTTTTTTTTTTTTACCTCTTCAAAACTCCATTTTTTTTTTTTACCTCTTCAAAACTCCAACATTTTTTTTTTTTTTTACCTCTTCAAAACTCAATTTTTTTTTTTTTCCTCTTCAAAACTCCAACATTGATTTTTTGTTCCTTTTTTTACCTCTTCAAAACTCCACAATTTTTTTTTTTTTTTTTTTTACCTCTTCAAAACTCCATTTTTTTTTTTTTTTACCTCTTCAAAACTCCATTTTTTTTTTTTTTTACCTCTTCAAAACTCCAACATTGATTTTTTGTTCCTTTTTTTACCTCTTCAAAACTCCACAATTTTTTTTTTTTTTTTTTTTTACCTCTTCAAAACTCCAACATTGATTTTTTGTTCCTTTTTTTACCTCTTCAAAACTCCAATTTTTTTTTTTAATTTTTTTTTACCTCTTCAAAACTCCACAATTTTTTTTTATTTTTTTTTTACCTCTTCAAAACTCCATTTTTTTTTTTTTTACCTCTTCAAAACTCCAACTTTTTATTTTTTTTTACCTCTTCAAAACTCAATTTTTTTTTTTTTTACCTCTTCAAAACTCCAACATTGATTTTTTGTTCCTTTTTTTACCTCTTCAAAACTCCACAATTATTTTTTTTTTACCTCTTCAAAACTCCAATTTTTTTTTTTTTTTACCTCTTCAAAACTCCATTTTTTTTTTTTTACCTCTTCAAAACTCCATTTTTTTTTTTTTTTACCTCTTCAAAACTCCAACATTGATTTTTTGTTCCTTTTTTTACCTCTTCAAAACTCCACAATTTTTTTTTTTTTTTTTTTTACCTCTTCAAAACTCCAATTTTTTTTTTTTTTACCTCCTCAAAACTCCACAATTTTTTTATTTTTTTTTTACCTCTTCAAAACTCCACAATTTTTTTTTTTTTTTTTTTTTACCTCTTCAAAACTCCAATTTTTTTATTTTTTACCTCCTCAAAACTCCACAATTTTTTTATTTTTTTTTTACCTCTTCAAAACTCTTTTTTTTTTTTTTTTTTTTACCTCTTCAAAACTCCAACTTTTTTTTTTTTTTTTTACCTCTTCAAAACTCCATTTCTTTTTTTTTACCTCTTCAAAACTCCAACATTGATTTTTTTTTTTTTTTTTACCTCTTCAAAACTCCATTTTTTTTAAGTTTTACCTCTTCAAAACTCCACATTTTTTTTTTTTTTTAC
Organism: Callionymus lyra; assembly: GCF_982586985.1. NCBI lineage: Eukaryota > Metazoa > Chordata > Actinopteri > Syngnathiformes > Callionymidae > Callionymus > Callionymus lyra. The sequence goes on from NW_028258736.1 coordinate 31,877, forward strand.
CTCTTCAAAACTCCATTTTTTTTTTGTTTTACCTCTTCAAAACTCCAAATTTTTTTTTTTTTTTACCTCTTCAAAACTCCAACTTTTTTTTTTTTTTTTTTTACCTCTTCAAAACTCCAACATTTTTTTTTTTTTACCTCTTCAAAACTCCAACATTGATTTTTTGTTCCTTTTTTTACCTCTTCAAAACTCCACAATTATTTTTTTTTTACCTCTTCAAAACTCCAATTTTTTTTTTTTTTTACCTCTTCAAAACTCCATTTTTTTTTTTTTACCTCTTCAAAACTCCATTTTTTTTTTTTTTTACCTCTTCAAAACTCCAACATTGATTTTTTGTTCCTTTTTTTACCTCTTCAAAACTCCACAATTTTTTTTTTTTTTTTTTTTTACCTCTTCAAAACTCCAATTTTTTTTTTTTTTACCTCCTCAAAACTCCACAATTTTTTTATTTTTTTTTTACCTCTTCAAAACTCCACAATTTTTTTTTTTTTTTTTTTTTACCTCTTCAAAACTCCAATTTTTTTTTTTTCTACCTCCTCAAAACTCCACAATTTTTTTATTTTTTTTTTACCTCTTCAAAACTCTTTTTTTTTTTTTTTTTTTTTACCTCTTCAAAACTCCAACTTTTTTTTTTTTTTTTTACCTCTTCAAAACTCCATTTCTTTTTTTTTACCTCTTCAAAACTCCAACATTGATTTTTTTTTTTTTTTTTACCTCTTCAAAACTCCATTTTTTTTAAGTTTTACCTCTTCAAAACTCCACATTTTTTTTTTTTTTTACCTCTTCAAAACTCCATTTTTTTTTTGTTTTACCTCTTCAAAACTCCAAATTTTTTTTTTTTTTTACCTCTTCAAAACTCCAACTTTTTTTTTTTTTTTTTTTACCTCTTCAAAACTCCAACATTTTTTTTTTTTTACCTCTTCAAAACTCCAACATTGATTTTTTGTTCCTTTTTTTACCTATTCAAAACTCCACAATATTTTTTTTTTTTTTTTTTTACCCCTTCAAAACTCCAATTTTTTTTTTTTTTACCTCTTCAAAACTCCATTTTTTTTTGTTTTACCTCTTCAAAACTCCAAATTTTTTTTTTTTTTTACCTCTTCAAAACTCCAACTTTTTTTTTTTTTTTACCTCTTCAAAACTCCAACATTGATTTTTTGTTCCTTTTTTTACCTATTCAAAACTCCACAATATTTTTTTTATTTTTTTTTTACCTCTTCAAAACTCCATTTTTTTTTTTTTTACCTCTTCAAAACTCCAACTTTTTTTTTTTTTTTACCTCTTCAAAACTCCAATTTTTTCTTTTTTTACCTCTTCAAAACTCCAACATTGATTTTTTGTTCCTTTTTTTACCTATTCAAAACTCCACAATATTTTTTTTATTTTTTTTTTACCTCTTCAAAACTCCATTTTTTTTTTTTTTACCTCTTCAAAACTCCAATTTTTTTTTTTTTTTACCTCTTCAAAACTCCATTTTTTTTTTTTTACCTCTTCAAAACTCCATTTTTTTTTTTTTTTACCTCTTCAAAACTCCAACATTGATTTTTTGTTCCTTTTTTTACCTCTTCAAAACTCCACAATTTTTTTTTTTTTTTTTTTTTACCTCTTCAAAACTCCAATTTTTTTTTTTTTTACCTCCTCAAAACTCCACAATTTTTTTATTTTTTTTTTACCTCTTCAAAACTCCACAATTTTTTTTTTTTTTTTTTTTTACCTCTTCAAAACTCCAATTTTTTTTTTTTTTACCTCCTCAAAACTCCACAATTTTTTTTTTTTTTTTTTACCTCTTCAAAACTCCATTTTTTTTTTTTTTTACCTCTTCAAAACTCCAACATTGATTTTTTGTTCCTTTTTTTACCTCTTCAAAACTCCACAATTTTTTTTTTTTTTTTTTTTTTACCTCTTCAAAACTCCAACATTGATTTTTTGTTCCTTTTTTTACCTCTTCAAAACTCCAATTTTTTTTTTTAATTTTTTTTTACCTCTTCAAAACTCCACAATTTTTTTTTATTTTTTTTTTACCTCTTCAAAACTCCATTTTTTTTTTTTTTACCTCTTCAAAACTCCAACTTTTTATTTTTTTTTACCTCTTCAAAACTCAATTTTTTTTTTTTTTACCTCTTCAAAACTCCAACATTGATTTTTTGTTCCTTTTTTTACCTCTTCAAAACTCCACAATTATTTTTTTTTTACCTCTTCAAAACTCCAATTTTTTTTTTTTTTTACCTCTTCAAAACTCCATTTTTTTTTTTTTACCTCTTCAAAACTCCATTTTTTTTTTTTTTACCTCTTCAAAACTCCAACATTGATTTTTTGTTCCTTTTTTTACCTCTTCAAAACTCCACAATTATTTTTTTTTTACCTCTTCAAAACTCCAATTTTTTTTTTTTTTTACCTCTTCAAAACTCCAATTTTTTTTTTTTTTTTTACCTCTTCAAAACTCCAACTTTTTTTTAATTTTTTTTTACCTCTTCAAAACTCCAACTTTTTTTTTTTTTTTTTACCTCTTCAAAACTCCACAATTTTTTTTTTTTTTTTTTTTTTACCTCTTCAAAACTCCAATTTTTTTTTTTTTTACCTCTTCAAAACTCCAACTTTTTTTTTTTTTTTTTTTACCTCTTCAAAACTCCATTTTTTTTTTTTTTTACCTCTTCAAAACTCAATTTTTTTTTTTACCTCTTCAAAACTCCACAATTTTTTTATTTATTTTTTTTACCTCTTCAAAATCCAATTTTTTTTATTTTTTTTTACCTCTTCAAAACTCCAACTTTTTTTAAAAAATTTTTTACCTCTTCAAAACTCCTAAATTTTTCTTTTTTTTTTTACCTCTTCAAAACTCCACAATTTTTTTTTTTTTTTTTTACCTCTTCAAAACTCCAACATTTATTTTTTGTTCCTTTTTTTACCTCTTCAAAACTCCACAATTTTTTTTTTTTTTTTTTTTTACCTCTTCAAAACTCAATTTTTTTTTTGTTTTACCTCTTCAAAACTCCAATTTTTTTTTTTTTTTTACCTCTTCAAAACTCCATTTTTTTTTTTTTTTTACCTCTTCAAAACTCCTATATATATATTTTTTTTTTACCTCTTCAAAACTCCACAATTTTTTTTTTTTTTTTACCTCTTCAAAACTCCAACATTTTTTTTTTTTTTTACCTCTTCAAAACTCCAACATTTTTTTTTTTTTTTACCTCTTCAAAACTCAATTTTTTTTTTTTACCTCTTCAAAACTCCAATTTTTTTTTTTTACCTCTTCAAAACTCCACAATTTTTTTTTTTTTTTTTTTTACCTCTTCAAAACTCCAATTTTTTTTTTTTTTTACCTCTTCAAAACTCCATTTTTTTTTTTTACCTCTTCAAAACTCCAACATTGATTTTTTGTTCCTTTTTTTACCTCTTCAAAACTCCAATTTTTTTTTTTTTTTACCTCTTCAAAACTCCATTTTTTTTTTTTACCTCTTCAAAACTCCAACATTTTTTTTTTTTTTTACCTCTTCAAAACTCAATTTTTTTTTTTTTCCTCTTCAAAACTCCAACATTGATTTTTTGTTCCTTTTTTTACCTCTTCAAAACTCCAATTTTTTTTTTTTTTACCTCTTCAAAACTCCATTTTTTTTTTTTACCTCTTCAAAACTCCAACATTTTTTTTTTTTTTTACCTCTTCAAAACTCAATTTTTTTTTTTTTCCTCTTCAAAACTCCAACATTGATTTTTTGTTCCTTTTTTTACCTCTTCAAAACTCCACAATTTTTTTTTTTTTTTTTTTTACCTCTTCAAAACTCCATTTTTTTTTTTTTTTACCTCTTCAAAACTCCATTTTTTTTTTTTTTTTACCTCTTCAAAACTCCAACATTGATTTTTTGTTCCTTTTTTTACCTCTTCAAAACTCCACAATTTTTTTTTTTTTTTTTTTTTACCTCTTCAAAACTCCAACATTGATTTTTTGTTCCTTTTTTTACCTCTTCAAAACTCCAATTTTTTTTTTTAATTTTTTTTTACCTCTTCAAAACTCCACAATTTTTTTTTATTTTTTTTTTACCTCTTCAAAACTCCATTTTTTTTTTTTTTTACCTCTTCAAAACTCCAACTTTTTATTTTTTTTTACCTCTTCAAAACTCAATTTTTTTTTTTTTTACCTCTTCAAAACTCCAACATTGATTTTTTGTTCCTTTTTTTACCTCTTCAAAACTCCACAATTATTTTTTTTTTACCTCTTCAAAACTCCAATTTTTTTTTTTTTTTACCTCTTCAAAACTCCATTTTTTTTTTTTTACCTCTTCAAAACTCCATTTTTTTTTTTTTTTACCTCTTCAAAACTCCAACATTGATTTTTTGTTCCTTTTTTTACCTCTTCAAAACTCCACAATTTTTTTTTTTTTTTTTTTACCTCTTCAAAACTCCAATTTTTTTTTTTTTTACCTCCTCAAAACTCCACAATTTTTTTATTTTTTTTTTACCTCTTCAAAACTCCACAATTTTTTTTTTTTTTTTTTTTTACCTCTTCAAAACTCCAATTTTTTTATTTTTTACCTCCTCAAAACTCCACAATTTTTTTATTTTTTTTTTACCTCTTCAAAACTCTTTTTTTTTTTTTTTTTTTTTACCTCTTCAAAACTCCAACTTTTTTTTTTTTTTTTTACCTCTTCAAAACTCCATTTCTTTTTTTTTACCTCTTCAAAACTCCAACATTGATTTTTTTTTTTTTTTTTACCTCTTCAAAACTCCATTTTTTTTAAGTTTTACCTCTTCAAAACTCCACATTTTTTTTTTTTTTTACCTCTTCAAAACTCCATTTTTTTTTTGTTTTACCTCTTCAAAACTCCAAATTTTTTTTTTTTTTTACCTCTTCAAAACTCCAACTTTTTTTTTTTTTTTTTTTACCTCTTCAAAACTCCAACATTTTTTTTTTTTTACCTCTTCAAAACTCCAACATTGATTTTTTGTTCCTTTTTTTACCTCTTCAAAACTCCACAATTATTTTTTTTTTACCTCTTCAAAACTCCAATTTTTTTTTTTTTTTACCTCTTCAAAACTCCATTTTTTTTTTTTACCTCTTCAAAACTCCATTTTTTTTTTTTTTTACCTCTTCAAAACTCCAACATTGATTTTTTGTTCCTTTTTTTACCTCTTCAAAACTCCACAATTTTTTTTTTTTTTTTTTTTTACCTCTTCAAAACTCCAATTTTTTTATTTTTTACCTCCTCAAAACTCCACAATTTTTTTATTTTTTTTTTACCTCTTCAAAACTCCACAATTTTTTTTTTTTTTTTTTTTTACCTCTTCAAAACTCCAATTTTTTTTTTTTCTACCTCCTCAAAACTCCACAATTTTTTTATTTTTTTTTTACCTCTTCAAAACTCTTTTTTTTTTTTTTTTTTTTACCTCTTCAAAACTCCAACTTTTTTTTTTTTTTTTTACCTCTTCAAAACTCCATTTCTTTTTTTTTACCTCTTCAAAACTCCAACATTGATTTTTTTTTTTTTTTTTACCTCTTCAAAACTCCATTTTTTTTAAGTTTTACCTCTTCAAAACTCCACATTTTTTTTTTTTTTTACCTCTTCAAAACTCCATTTTTTTTTTGTTTTACCTCTTCAAAACTCCAAATTTTTTTTTTTTTTTACCTCTTCAAAACTCCAACTTTTTTTTTTTTTTTTTTTACCTCTTCAAAACTCCAACATTTTTTTTTTTTTACCTCTTCAAAACTCCAACATTGATTTTTTGTTCCTTTTTTTACCTATTCAAAACTCCACAATATTTTTTTTTTTTTTTTTTTACCCCTTCAAAACTCCAATTTTTTTTTTTTTTACCTCTTCAAAACTCCATTTTTTTTTGTTTTACCTCTTCAAAACTCCAAATTTTTTTTTTTTTTTACCTCTTCAAAACTCCAACTTTTTTTTTTTTTTTACCTCTTCAAAACTCCAACATTGATTTTTTGTTCCTTTTTTTACCTATTCAAAACTCCACAATATTTTTTTTATTTTTTTTTTACCTCTTCAAAACTCCATTTTTTTTTTTTTTACCTCTTCAAAACTCCAACTTTTTTTTTTTTTTTACCTCTTCAAAACTCCAATTTTTTCTTTTTTTACCTCTTCAAAACTCCAACATTGATTTTTTGTTCCTTTTTTTACCTATTCAAAACTCCACAATATTTTTTTTATTTTTTTTTTACCTCTTCAAAACTCCATTTTTTTTTTTTTTACCTCTTCAAAACTCCAATTTTTTTTTTTTTTACCTCTTCAAAACTCCATTTTTTTTTTTTTACCTCTTCAAAACTCCATTTTTTTTTTTTTTTACCTCTTCAAAACTCCAACATTGATTTTTTGTTCCTTTTTTTACCTCTTCAAAACTCCACAATTTTTTTTTTTTTTTTTTTTTACCTCTTCAAAACTCCAATTTTTTTTTTTTTTACCTCCTCAAAACTCCACAATTTTTTTATTTTTTTTTTACCTCTTCAAAACTCCACAATTTTTTTTTTTTTTTTTTTTTACCTCTTCAAAACTCCAATTTTTTTTTTTTTTACCTCCTCAAAACTCCACAATTTTTTTTTTTTTTTTTTACCTCTTCAAAACTCCATTTTTTTTTTTTTTTACCTCTTCAAAACTCCAACATTGATTTTTTGTTCCTTTTTTTACCTCTTCAAAACTCCACAATTTTTTTTTTTTTTTTTTTTTACCTCTTCAAAACTCCAACATTGATTTTTTGTTCCTTTTTTTACCTCTTCAAAACTCCAATTTTTTTTTTTAATTTTTTTTTACCTCTTCAAAACTCCACAATTTTTTTTTATTTTTTTTTTACCTCTTCAAAACTCCATTTTTTTTTTTTTTACCTCTTCAAAACTCCAACTTTTTATTTTTTTTTACCTCTTCAAAACTCAATTTTTTTTTTTTTTACCTCTTCAAAACTCCAACATTGATTTTTTGTTCCTTTTTTTACCTCTTCAAAACTCCACAATTATTTTTTTTTTACCTCTTCAAAACTCCAATTTTTTTTTTTTTTTACCTCTTCAAAACTCCATTTTTTTTTTTTTACCTCTTCAAAACTCCATTTTTTTTTTTTTTTTACCTCTTCAAAACTCCAACATTGATTTTTTGTTCCTTTTTTTACCTCTTCAAAACTCCACAATTATTTTTTTTTTACCTCTTCAAAACTCCAATTTTTTTTTTTTTTTACCTCTTCAAAACTCCAATTTTTTTTTTTTTTTTTACCTCTTCAAAACTCCAACTTTTTTTTAATTTTTTTTTACCTCTTCAAAACTCCAACTTTTTTTTTTTTTTTTTTACCTCTTCAAAACTCCACAATTTTTTTTTTTTTTTTTTTTTACCTCTTCAAAACTCCAATTTTTTTTTTTTTACCTCTTCAAAACTCCAACTTTTTTTTTTTTTTTTTTACCTCTTCAAAACTCCATTTTTTTTTTTTTTTACCTCTTCAAAACTCAATTTTTTTTTTTACCTCTTCAAAACTCCACAATTTTTTTATTTATTTTTTTTACCTCTTCAAAATCCAATTTTTTTTATTTTTTTTTACCTCTTCAAAACTCCAACTTTTTTTAAAAAATTTTTTACCTCTTCAAAACTCCTAAATTTTTCTTTTTTTTTTTACCTCTTCAAAACTCCACAATTTTTTTTTTTTTTTTTTACCTCTTCAAAACTCCAACATTTATTTTTTGTTCCTTTTTTTACCTCTTCAAAACTCCACAATTTTTTTTTTTTTTTTTTTTTACCTCTTCAAAACTCAATTTTTTTTTTGTTTTACCTCTTCAAAACTCCAATTTTTTTTTTTTTTTTACCTCTTCAAAACTCCATTTTTTTTTTTTTTTTACCTCTTCAAAACTCCTATATATATATTTTTTTTTTACCTCTTCAAAACTCCACAATTTTTTTTTTTTTTTTTACCTCTTCAAAACTCCAACATTTTTTTTTTTTTTTACCTCTTCAAAACTCCAACATTTTTTTTTTTTTTTACCTCTTCAAAACTCAATTTTTTTTTTTTACCTCTTCAAAACTCCAATTTTTTTTTTTTACCTCTTCAAAACTCCACAATTTTTTTTTTTTTTTTTTTTACCTCTTCAAAACTCCAATTTTTTTTTTTTTTACCTCTTCAAAACTCCATTTTTTTTTTTTACCTCTTCAAAACTCCAACATTGATTTTTTGTTCCTTTTTTTACCTCTTCAAAACTCCAATTTTTTTTTTTTTTACCTCTTCAAAACTCCATTTTTTTTTTTTACCTCTTCAAAACTCCAACATTTTTTTTTTTTTTTACCTCTTCAAAACTCAATTTTTTTTTTTTTCCTCTTCAAAACTCCAACATTGATTTTTTGTTCCTTTTTTTACCTCTTCAAAACTCCAATTTTTTTTTTTTTTACCTCTTCAAAACTCCATTTTTTTTTTTTACCTCTTCAAAACTCCAACATTTTTTTTTTTTTTTACCTCTTCAAAACTCAATTTTTTTTTTTTTCCTCTTCAAAACTCCAACATTGATTTTTTGTTCCTTTTTTTACCTCTTCAAAACTCCACAATTTTTTTTTTTTTTTTTTTTACCTCTTCAAAACTCCATTTTTTTTTTTTTTACCTCTTCAAAACTCCATTTTTTTTTTTTTTTACCTCTTCAAAACTCCAACATTGATTTTTTGTTCCTTTTTTTACCTCTTCAAAACTCCACAATTTTTTTTTTTTTTTTTTTTTACCTCTTCAAAACTCCAACATTGATTTTTTGTTCCTTTTTTTACCTCTTCAAAACTCCAATTTTTTTTTTTAATTTTTTTTTACCTCTTCAAAACTCCACAATTTTTTTTTATTTTTTTTTTACCTCTTCAAAACTCCATTTTTTTTTTTTTTACCTCTTCAAAACTCCAACTTTTTATTTTTTTTTACCTCTTCAAAACTCAATTTTTTTTTTTTTTACCTCTTCAAAACTCCAACATTGATTTTTTGTTCCTTTTTTTACCTCTTCAAAACTCCACAATTATTTTTTTTTTACCTCTTCAAAACTCCAATTTTTTTTTTTTTTTACCTCTTCAAAACTCCATTTTTTTTTTTTTACCTCTTCAAAACTCCATTTTTTTTTTTTTTACCTCTTCAAAACTCCAACATTGATTTTTTGTTCCTTTTTTTACCTCTTCAAAACTCCACAATTTTTTTTTTTTTTTTTTTACCTCTTCAAAACTCCAATTTTTTTTTTTTTTACCTCCTCAAAACTCCACAATTTTTTTATTTTTTTTTACCTCTTCAAAACTCCACAATTTTTTTTTTTTTTTTTTTTTACCTCTTCAAAACTCCAATTTTTTTATTTTTTACCTCCTCAAAACTCCACAATTTTTTTATTTTTTTTTTACCTCTTCAAAACTCTTTTTTTTTTTTTTTTTTTTTACCTCTTCAAAACTCCAACTTTTTTTTTTTTTTTTTTACCTCTTCAAAACTCCATTTCTTTTTTTTTACCTCTTCAAAACTCCAACATTGATTTTTTTTTTTTTTTTTACCTCTTCAAAACTCCATTTTTTTTAAGTTTTACCTCTTCAAAACTCCACATTTTTTTTTTTTTTTACCTCTTCAAAACTCCATTTTTTTTTTGTTTTACCTCTTCAAAACTCCAAATTTTTTTTTTTTTTTACCTCTTCAAAACTCCAACTTTTTTTTTTTTTTTTTTTACCTCTTCAAAACTCCAACATTTTTTTTTTTTTACCTCTTCAAAACTCCAACATTGATTTTTTGTTCCTTTTTTTACCTCTTCAAAACTCCACAATTATTTTTTTTTTACCTCTTCAAAACTCCAATTTTTTTTTTTTTTTACCTCTTCAAAACTCCATTTTTTTTTTTTACCTCTTCAAAACTCCATTTTTTTTTTTTTTTACCTCTTCAAAACTCCAACATTGATTTTTTGTTCCTTTTTTTACCTCTTCAAAACTCCACAATTTTTTTTTTTTTTTTTTTTACCTCTTCAAAACTCCAATTTTTTTATTTTTTACCTCCTCAAAACTCCACAATTTTTTTATTTTTTTTTTACCTCTTCAAAACTCTTTTTTTTTTTTTTTTTTTACCTCTTCAAAACTCCAACTTTTTTTTTTTTTTTTACCTCTTCAAAACTCCATTTCTTTTTTTTTACCTCTTCAAAACTCCAACATTGATTTTTTTTTTTTTTTTTACCTCTTCAAAACTCCATTTTTTTTAAGTTTTACCTCTTCAAAACTCCACATTTTTTTTTTTTTTACCTCTTCAAAACTCCATTTTTTTTTTGTTTTACCTCTTCAAAACTCCAAATTTTTTTTTTTTTTTACCTCTTCAAAACTCCAACTTTTTTTTTTTTTTTTTTACCTCTTCAAAACTCCAACATTTTTTTTTTTTACCTCTTCAAAACTCCAACATTGATTTTTTGTTCCTTTTTTTACCTCTTCAAAACTCCACAATTATTTTTTTTTACCTCTTCAAAACTCCAATTTTTTTTTTTTTTACCTCTTCAAAACTCCATTTTTTTTTTTTTACCTCTTCAAAACTCCATTTTTTTTTTTTTTTACCTCTTCAAAACTCCAACATTGATTTTTTGTTCCTTTTTTTACCTCTTCAAAACTCCACAATTTTTTTTTTTTTTTTTTTTACCTCTTCAAAACTCCAATTTTTTTTTTTTTTACCTCCTCAAAACTCCACAATTTTTTTATTTTTTTTTTACCTCTTCAAAACTCCACAATTTTTTTTTTTTTTTTTTTTACCTCTTCAAAACTCCAATTTTTTTTTTTTCTACCTCCTCAAAACTCCACAATTTTTTTATTTTTTTTTTACCTCTTCAAAACTCTTTTTTTTTTTTTTTTTTTTACCTCTTCAAAACTCCAACTTTTTTTTTTTTTTTTTACCTCTTCAAAACTCCATTTCTTTTTTTTTACCTCTTCAAAACTCCAACATTGATTTTTTTTTTTTTTTTACCTCTTCAAAACTCCATTTTTTTAAGTTTTACCTCTTCAAAACTCCACATTTTTTTTTTTTTTTACCTCTTCAAAACTCCATTTTTTTTTGTTTTACCTCTTCAAAACTCCAAATTTTTTTTTTTTTTACCTCTTCAAAACTCCAACTTTTTTTTTTTTTTTTTTACCTCTTCAAAACTCCAACATTTTTTTTTTTTACCTCTTCAAAACTCCAACATTGATTTTTTGTTCCTTTTTTTACCTATTCAAAACTCCACAATATTTTTTTTTTTTTTTTTTTACCCCTTCAAAACTCCAATTTTTTTTTTTTTTACCTCTTCAAAACTCCATTTTTTTTTGTTTTACCTCTTCAAAACTCCAAATTTTTTTTTTTTTTACCTCTTCAAAACTCCAACTTTTTTTTTTTTTTACCTCTTCAAAACTCCAACATTGATTTTTTGTTCCTTTTTTTACCTATTCAAAACTCCACAATATTTTTTTTATTTTTTTTTTACCTCTTCAAAACTCCATTTTTTTTTTTTTTACCTCTTCAAAACTCCAACTTTTTTTTTTTTTTTACCTCTTCAAAACTCCAATTTTTTCTTTTTTTACCTCTTCAAAACTCCAACATTGATTTTTTGTTCCTTTTTTTACCTATTCAAAACTCCACAATATTTTTTTTATTTTTTTTTACCTCTTCAAAACTCCATTTTTTTTTTTTTACCTCTTCAAAACTCCAATTTTTTTTTTTTTTTACCTCTTCAAAACTCCATTTTTTTTTTTTACCTCTTCAAAACTCCATTTTTTTTTTTTTTACCTCTTCAAAACTCCAACATTGATTTTTTGTTCCTTTTTTTACCTCTTCAAAACTCCACAATTTTTTTTTTTTTTTTTTTTACCTCTTCAAAACTCCAATTTTTTTTTTTTTTACCTCCTCAAAACTCCACAATTTTTTTATTTTTTTTTACCTCTTCAAAACTCCACAATTTTTTTTTTTTTTTTTTTTACCTCTTCAAAACTCCAATTTTTTTTTTTTTTACCTCCTCAAAACTCCACAATTTTTTTATTTTTTTTTTACCTCTTCAAAACTCTTTTTTTTTTTTTTTTTTTTTACCTCTTCAAAACTCCAACTTTTTTTTTTTTTTTTTACCTCTTCAAAACTCCATTTCTTTTTTTTTACCTCTTCAAAACTCCAACATTGATTTTTTTTTTTTTTTTACCTCTTCAAAACTCCATTTTTTTTAAGTTTTACCTCTTCAAAACTCCACTTTTTTTTTTTTTTACCTCTTCAAAACTCCATTTTTTTTTTGTTTTACCTCTTCAAAACTCCAAATTTTTTTTTTTTTTACCTCTTCAAAACTCCAACTTTTTTTTTTTTTTTTTTTACCTCTTCAAAACTCCAACATTTTTTTTTTTTTACCTCTTCAAAACTCCAACATTGATTTTTTGTTCCTTTTTTTACCTATTCAAAACTCCACAATATTTTTTTTTTTTTTTTTTACCCCTTCAAAACTCCAATTTTTTTTTTTTTTACCTCTTCAAAACTCCATTTTTTTTTGTTTTACCTCTTCAAAACTCCAAATTTTTTTTTTTTTTTACCTCTTCAAAACTCCAACTTTTTTTTTTTTTTTACCTCTTCAAAACTCCAACATTGATTTTTTGTTCCTTTTTTTACCTATTCAAAACTCCACAATATTTTTTTTATTTTTTTTTACCTCTTCAAAACTGCATTTTTTTTTTTTTTACCTCTTCAAAACTCCAACTTTTTTTTTTTTTTTACCTCTTCAAAACTCCAATTTTTTCTTTTTTTACCTCTTCAAAACTCTACAATTTTTTTTTTTTTTTTTTTACCTCTTCAAAACTCCAACATTGATTTTTTTTTTTTTTTTTACCTCTTCAAAACTCCAATTTTTTTTTTTTTTACCTCTTCAAAACTCCACAATTTTTTTTTTTTTTTTTTTTACCTCTTCAAAACTCCAACATTGATTTTTTGTTCCTTGTTTTACCTCTTCAAAACTCCAATTTTTTTTTTTTTTTTTACCTCTTCAAAACTCCAACTTTTTTTTTTTTTTTTTTTTACCTCTTCAAAACTCCAACATTGATTTTTTGTTCCTTTTTTTACCTCTTCAAAACTCCAACTTTTTTTTTTCTTTTTTTACCTC
>NW_028258737.1:0-5000 GCF_982586985.1 Callionymus lyra
CGAAACTCCACAATTTTTTTTTTTTTTTTTTTTTACCTCTTCAAAACTCCAACTTTTTATTTTTTTTACCTCTTCAAAACTCTTTTTTTTAAATTTTTTTTTTTACCTCTTCAAAACTCCAACATTGATTTTTTGTTCCTTTTTTTACCTCTTCAAAACTCCAAATTTTTTTTTTTTTTTTTTTACCTCTTCAAAACTCAATTTTTTTTTTTTTTTTTACCTCTTCAAAACTCCAACTTTTTTTTTTTTTTTTACCTCTTCAAAACTCTACAATTTTTTTTTTTTTTTACCTCTTCAAAACTCCAACTTTTTTTTTTTTTTACCTCTTCAAAACTCCAACTTTTTTTTTTTTTTTTTTACCTCTTCAAAACTCCAACATTTTTTTTTTTTTTACCTCTTCAAAACTCCAACATTGATTTTTTGTTCCTTTTTTTACCTCTTCAAAACTCCAACTTTTTTTTTTTTTTTACCTCTTCAAAACTCAATTTTTTTTTTTTTTTTTTTACCTCTTCAAAACTCCAACATTGTTTTTTTTTTTTTTTTTACCTCTTCAAAACTCCAACTTTTTTTTTTTTTTTACCTCTTCAAAACTCCAACATTTTTTTTTTTTTTACCTCTTCAAAACTCCAACATTGATTTTGTTCCTTTTTTTACCTCTTCAAAACTCCACAATTTTTTTTTTTTTTTTTTTTTTACCTCTTCAAAACTCCAACATTTTTTTTTTTTTTACCTCTTCAAAACTCCAACATTGATTTTTTGTTCCTTTTTTTACCTCTTCAAAACTCCAACTTTTTTTTTTTTTTTACCTCTTCAAAACTCAATTTTTTTTTTTTTTTTTTTTTTACCTCTTCAAAACTCCAACATTGATTTTTTTTTTTTTTTTACCTCTTCAAAACTCCAACTTTTTTTTTTTTTTTACCTCTTCAAAACTCCACAATTTTTTTTTTTTTTTTTTTTACCTCTTCAAAACTCAATTTTTTTTTTTTTTTTACCTCTTCAAAACTCCAACTTTTTTTTTTTTTATTACCTCTTCAAAACTCTACAATTTTTTTTTTTTTTTTTTTTTTACCTCTTCAAAACTCCAACATTGATTTTTTGTTCCTTTTTTTACCTCTTCAAAACTCCACAATTTTTTTTTTTTTTTTTTTTTACCTCTTCAAAACTCCAACATTGATTTTTTGTTCCTTTTTTTACCTCTTCAAAACTCCAACTTTTTTTTTTTTTTTTTACCTCTTCAAAACTCTACAATTTTTTTTTTTTTTTTTTTTTTTACCTCTTCAAAACTCCAACTTTTTTTTTTTTTTACCTCTTCAAAACTCCAACTTTTTTTTTTTTTTTTTTACCTCTTCAAAACTCCAACATTGATTTTTTGTTCCTTTTTTTACCTCTTCAAAACTCCAACTTTTTTTTTTTTTTTACCTCTTCAAAACTCAATTTTTTTTTTTTTTTTTTTTTACCTCTTCAAAACTCCAACATTGATTTTTTTTTTTTTTTACCTCTTCAAAACTCCAACTTTTTTTTTTTTTTTACCTCTTCAAAACTCCACAATTTTTTTTTTTTTTTTTTTTTACCTCTTCAAAACTCCAACATTTTTTTTTTTTTTACCTCTTCAAAACTCCAACATTGATTTTTTGTTCCTTTTTTTACCTCTTCAAAACTCCACAATTTTTTTTTTTTTTTTTTTTTACCTCTTCAAAACTCCAACTTTTTATTTTTTTTTACCTCTTCAAAACTCTTTTTTTATTTTATTTTTTTTACCTCTTCAAAACTCCAACATTGATTTTTTGTTCCTTTTTTTACCTCTTCAAAACTCCAACTTTTTTTTTTTTTTTTACCTCTTCAAAACTCTACAATTTTTTTTTTTTTTTTTTTTTTACCTCTTCAAAACTCCAACTTTTTTTTTTTTTTACCTCTTCAAAACTCCAACTTTTTTTTTTTTTTTTTTTACCTCTTCAAAACTCCAACATTGATTTTTTGTTCCTTTTTTTACCTCTTCAAAACTCCAACTTTTTTTTTTTTTTACCTCTTCAAAACTCAATTTTTTTTTTTTTTTTTTTTTACCTCTTCAAAACTCCAACATTGATTTTTTTTTTTTTTTACCTCTTCAAAACTCCAACTTTTTTTTTTTTTTTACCTCTTCAAAACTCCACAATTTTTTTTTTTTTTTTTTTTTACCTCTTCAAAACTCCAACTTTTTTTTTTTTTTACCTCTTCAAAACTCCAACTTTTTTTTTTTTTTTTTACCTCTTCAAAACTCCAACATTTTTTTTTTTTTTACCTCTTCAAAACTCCAACATTGATTTTTTGTTCCTTTTTTTACCTCTTCAAAACTCCACAATTTTTTTTTTTTTTTTTTTACCTCTTCAAAACTCCAACTTTTTTTTTTTTTTTTTTTACCTCTTCAAAACTCCAACATTGATTTTTTGTTCCTTTTTTTACCTCTTCAAAACTCCAACTTTTTTTTTTTTTTTACCTCTTCAAAACTCAATTTTTTTTTTTTTTTTTTTTTACCTCTTCAAAACTCCAACATTGATTTTTTTTTTTTTTTACCTCTTCAAAACTCCAACTTTTTTTTTTTTTTTACCTCTTCAAAACTCCACAATTTTTTTTTTTTTTTTTTTTTACCTCTTCAAAACTCCAACTTTTTTTTTTTTTTACCTCTTCAAAACTCCAACTTTTTTTTTTTTTTTTTACCTCTTCAAAACTCCAACATTTTTTTTTTTTTTACCTCTTCAAAACTCCAACATTGATTTTTTGTTCCTTTTTTTACCTCTTCAAAACTCCACAATTTTTTTTTTTTTTTTTTTTTACCTCTTCAAAACTCCAACTTTTTATTTTTTTTTACCTCTTCAAAACTCTTTTTTTAATTTTTTTTTTTTACCTCTTCAAAACTCCAACATTGATTTTTTGTTCCTTTTTTTACCTCTTCAAAACTCCAAATTTTTTTTTTTTTTTTTACCTCTTCAAAACTCAATTTTTTTTTTTTTTTTTTACCTCTTC
Organism: Callionymus lyra; assembly: GCF_982586985.1. Taxonomy (NCBI): domain Eukaryota; kingdom Metazoa; phylum Chordata; class Actinopteri; order Syngnathiformes; family Callionymidae; genus Callionymus; species Callionymus lyra. The sequence continues at coordinate 3,001 of NW_028258737.1, forward strand.
AAAACTCCAACTTTTTTTTTTTTTTTTTTACCTCTTCAAAACTCCAACATTTTTTTTTTTTTTACCTCTTCAAAACTCCAACATTGATTTTTTGTTCCTTTTTTTACCTCTTCAAAACTCCAACTTTTTTTTTTTTTTTACCTCTTCAAAACTCAATTTTTTTTTTTTTTTTTTTTACCTCTTCAAAACTCCAACATTGATTTTTTTTTTTTTTTTACCTCTTCAAAACTCCAACTTTTTTTTTTTTTTTACCTCTTCAAAACTCCACAATTTTTTTTTTTTTTTTTTTTACCTCTTCAAAACTCCAACATTTTTTTTTTTTTACCTCTTCAAAACTCCAACTTTTTTTTTTTTTTTACCTCTTCAAAACTCCACAATTTTTTTTTTTTTTTTTTTTACCTCTTCAAAACTCCAACATTTTTTTTTTTTTTACCTCTTCAAAACTCCAACATTGATTTTGTTCCTTTTTTTACCTCTTCAAAACTCCACAATTTTTTTTATTTTTATTTTTTACCTCTTCAAAACTCCAACTTTTTATTTTTTTTTACCTCTTCAAAAGTCTTTTTTTTTTTTTTTTTTTACCTCTACAAAACTCCAACATTGATTTTTTGTTCCTTTTTTTACCTCTTCAAAACTCCAAATTTTTTTTTTTTTTTTTTACCTCTTCAAAACTCAATTTTTTTTTTTTTTTTACCTCTTCAAAACTCCAACTTTTTTTTTTTTTTTTTACCTCTTCAAAACTCTACAATTTTTTTTTTTTTTTTTTTTTACCTCTTCAAAACTCCAACTTTTTTTTTTTTTTACCTCTTCAAAACTCCAACTTTTTTTTTTTTTTTTTTTACCTCTTCAAAACTCCAACATTGATTTTTTGTTCCTTTTTTTACCTCTTCAAAACTCCACAATTTTTTTTTTTTTTTTTTTTACCTCTTCAAAACTCCAACATTGATTTTTTGTTCCTTTTTTTACCTCTTCAAAACTCCAACTTTTTTTTTTTTTTTTTACCTCTTCAAAACTCTACAATTTTTTTTTTTTTTTTTTTTTTTACCTCTTCAAAACTCCAACTTTTTTTTTTTTTTACCTCTTCAAAACTCCAACTTTTTTTTTTTTTTTTTTTACCTCTTCAAAACTCCAACAATGATTTTTTGTTCCTTTTTTTACCTCTTCAAAACTCCAACTTTTTTTTTTTTTTTACCTCTTCAAAACTCAATTTTTTTTTTTTTTTTTTTTTACCTCTTCAAAACTCCAACATTGATTTTTTTTTTTTTTTACCTCTTCAAAACTCCAACTTTTTTTTTTTTTTTACCTCTTCAAAACTCCACAATTTTTTTTTTTTTTTTTTTTTACCTCTTCAAAACTCCAACTTTTTTTTTTTTTTACCTCTTCAAAACTCCAACTTTTTTTTTTTTTTTTTTACCTCTTCAAAACTCCAACATTTTTTTTTTTTTTACCTCTTCAAAACTCCAACATTGATTTTTTGTTCCTTTTTTTACCTCTTCAAAACTCCACAATTTTTTTTTTTTTTTTTTTTTACCTCTTCAAAACTCCAACTTTTTTTTTTTTTTTTACCTCTTCAAAACTCTACAATTTTTTTTTTTTTTTTTTTTTTACCTCTTCAAAACTCCAACTTTTTTTTTTTTTTACCTCTTCAAAACTCCAACTTTTTTTTTTTTTTTTTTTACCTCTTCAAAACTCCAACATTGATTTTTTGTTCCTTTTTTTACCTCTTCAAAACTCCAACTTTTTTTTTTTTTTTACCTCTTCAAAACTCAATTTTTTTTTTTTTTTTTTTTACCTCTTCAAAACTCCAACATTGATTTTTTTTTTTTTTTACCTCTTCAAAACTCCAACTTTTTTTTTTTTTTTACCTCTTCAAAACTCCACAATTTTTTTTTTTTTTTTTTTTTACCTCTTCAAAACTCCAACTTTTTTTTTTTTTTACCTCTTCAAAACTCCAACTTTTTTTTTTTTTTTTTACCTCTTCAAAACTCCAACATTTTTTT
>NW_028258737.1:10000-12500 GCF_982586985.1 Callionymus lyra
CTCTTCAAAACTCTTTTTTTTTTTTTTTTTTACCTCTTCAAAACTCCAACATTGATTTTTTGTTCCTTTTTTTACCTCTTCAAAACTCCAACTTTTTTTTTTTTTTTTTACCTCTTCAAAACTCTACAATTTTTTTTTTTTTTTTTTTTTTTACCTCTTCAAAACTCCAACTTTTTTTTTTTTTACCTCTTCAAAACTCCAACTTTTTTTTTTTTTTTTTTTACCTCTTCAAAACTCCAACATTGATTTTTTGTTCCTTTTTTTACCTTTTCAAAACTCCTTTTTTTTTTTTTTACCTCTTCAAAACTCAATTTTTTTTTTTTTTTTTTTTACCTCTTCAAAACTCCAACATTGATTTTTTTTTTTTTTTTACCTCTTCAAAACTCCACAATTTTTTTTTTTTTTTTTTTTTACCTCTTCAAAACTCCACAATTTTTTTTTTTTTTTTTTTTTACCTCTTCAAAACTCCAACTTTTTTTTTTATTTACCTCTTCAAAACTCCAACTTTTTTTTTTTTTTTTTACCTCTTCAAAACTCCAACATTTTTTTTTTTTTTACCTCTTCAAAACTCCAACATTGATTTTTTGTTCCTTTTTTTACCTCTTCAAAACTCCACAATTTTTTTTTTTTTTTTTTTTTACCTCTTCAAAACTCCAACTTTTTATTTTTTTTTACCTCTTCAAAACTCATTTTTTTTTATTTTTTTTTTTACCTCTTCAAAACTCCAACATTGATTTTTTGTTCCCTTTTTTACCTCTTCAAAACTCCAAATTTTTTTTTTTTTTTTTTACCTCTTCAAAACTCAATTTTTTTTATTTTTTTTTACCTCTTCAAAACTCCAACTTTTTTTTTTTTTTTACCTCTTCAAAACTCTACAATTTTTTTTTTTTTTTTTTTTTTTACCTCTTCAAAACTCCAACTTTTTTTTTTTTTTACCTCTTCAAAACTCCAACTTTTTTTTTTTTTTTTTTACCTCTTCAAAACTCCAACATTGATTTTTTGTTCCTTTTTTTACCTCTTCAAAACTCCAACTTTTTTTTTTTTTTTACCTCTTCAAAACTCAATTTTTTTTTTTTTTTTTTTTTACCTCTTCAAAACTCCAACATTGATTTTTTTTTTTTTTTACCTCTTCAAAACTCCAACTTTTTTTTTTTTTTACCTCTTCAAAACTCCACAATTTTTTTTTTTTTTTTTTTTTACCTCTTCAAAACTCCAACTTTTTTTTTTTTTTACCTCTTCAAAACTCCAACTTTTTTTTTTTTTTTTACCTCTTCAAAACTCCAACATTTTTTTTTTTTTTACCTCTTCAAAACTCCAACATTGATTTTTTGTTCCTTTTTTTACCTCTTCAAAACTCCACAATTTTTTTTTTTTTTTTTTTACCTCTTCAAAACTCCAACTTTTTTTTTTTTTTTTTTTACCTCTTCAAAACTCCAACATTGATTTTTTGTTCCTTTTTTTACCTCTTCAAAACTCCAACTTTTTTTTTTTTTTTACCTCTTCAAAACTCAATTTTTTTTTTTTTTTTTTTTTACCTCTTCAAAACTCCAACATTGATTTTTTTTTTTTTTTACCTCTTCAAAACTCCAACTTTTTTTTTTTTTTTACCTCTTCAAAACTCCACAATTTTTTTTTTTTTTTTTTTTACCTCTTCAAAACTCCAACTTTTTTTTTTTTTTTACCTCTTCAAAACTCCAACTTTTTTTTTTGTTTTTTACCTCTTCAAAACTCCAACATTTTTTTTTTTTTTACCTCTTCAAAACTCCAACATTGATTTTTTGTTCCTTTTTTTACCTCTTCAAAACTCCACAATTTTTTTTTTTTTTTTTTTTACCTCTTCAAAACTCCAACTTTTTATTTTTTTTTACCTCTTCAAAACTCTTTTTTTAATTTTTTTTTTTTACCTCTTCAAAACTCCAACATTGATTTTTTGTTCCTTTTTTTACCTCTTCAAAACTCCAAATTTTTTTTTTTTTTTTTACCTCTTCAAAACTCCACAATTTTTTTTTTTTTTTTTTTTTACCTCTTCAAAACTCCAACTTTTTTTTTTTTTTACCTCTTCAAAACTCCAACTTTTTTTTTTTTTTTTTTTACCTCTTCAAAACTCCAACAATGATTTTTTGTTCCTTTTTTTACCTCTTCAAAACTCCAACTTTTTTTTTTTTTTTACCTCTTCAAAACTCAATTTTTTTTTTTTTTTTTTTTACCTCTTCAAAACTCCAACATTGATTTTTTTTTTTTTTACCTCTTCAAAACTCCAACTTTTTTTTTTTTTTTACCTCCTCAAAACTCCACAATTTTTTTTTTTTTTTTTTTTTACCTCTTCAAAACTCCAACTTTTTTTTTTTTTTACCTCTTCAAAACTCCAACTTTTTTTTTTTTTTTTTTACCTCTTCAAAACTCCAACATTTTTTTTTTTTTTTACCTCTTCAAAACTCCAACATTGATTTTTTGTTCCTTTTTTTACCTCTTCAAAACTCCACAATTTTTTTTTTTTTTT
>NW_028258737.1:17500-32500 GCF_982586985.1 Callionymus lyra
CTCTTCAAAACTCAATTTTTTTTTTTTTTTTTTTACCTCTTCAAAACTCCAACTTTTTTTTTTTTTTTTTTTACCTCTTCAAAACTCCAACATTTTTTTTTTTTTTACCTCTTCAAAACTCCAACATTGATTTTTTGTTCCTTTTTTTACCTCTTCAAAACTCCAACTTTTTTTTTTTTTTTTACCTCTTCAAAACTCAATTTTTTTTTTTTTTTTTTTTACCTCTTCAAAACTCCAACATTGATTTTTTTTTTTTTTTTACCTCTTCAAAACTCCAACTTTTTTTTTTTTTTTACCTCTTCAAAACTCCACAATTTTTTTTTTTTTTTTTTTTACCTCTTCAAAACTCAATTTTTTTTTTTTTTTTACCTCTTCAAAACTCCAACTTTTTTTTTTTTTATTACCTCTTCAAAACTCTACAATTTTTTTTTTTTTTTTTTTTTTTACCTCTTCAAAACTCCAACATTGATTTTTTGTTCCTTTTTTTACCTCTTCAAAACTCCACAATTTTTTTTTTTTTTTTTTTTTACCTCTTCAAAACTCCAACATTGATTTTTTGTTCCTTTTTTTACCTCTTCAAAACTCCAACTTTTTTTTTTTTTTTTTACCTCTTCAAAACTCTACAATTTTTTTTTTTTTTTTTTTTTTACCTCTTCAAAACTCCAACTTTTTTTTTTTTTTACCTCTTCAAAACTCCAACTTTTTTTTTTTTTTTTTTACCTCTTCAAAACTCCAACATTGATTTTTTGTTCCTTTTTTTACCTCTTCAAAACTCCAACTTTTTTTTTTTTTTTACCTCTTCAAAACTCAATTTTTTTTTTTTTTTTTTTTACCTCTTCAAAACTCCAACATTGATTTTTTTTTTTTTTTACCTCTTCAAAACTCCAACTTTTTTTTTTTTTTTACCTCTTCAAAACTCCACAATTTTTTTTTTTTTTTTTTTTTACCTCTTCAAAACTCCAACTTTTTTTTTTTTTTACCTCTTCAAAACTCCAACTTTTTTTTTTTTTTTTTACCTCTTCAAAACTCCAACATTTTTTTTTTTTTTACCTCTTCAAAACTCCAACATTGATTTTTTGTTCCTTTTTTTACCTCTTCAAAACTCCACAATTTTTTTTTTTTTTTTTTTTACCTCTTCAAAACTCCAACTTTTTATTTTTTTTTACCTCTTCAAAACTCTTTTTTTAATTTTTTTTTTTTACCTCTTCAAAACTCCAACATTGATTTTTTGTTCCTTTTTTTACCTCTTCAAAACTCCAAATTTTTTTTTTTTTTTTTTACCTCTTCAAAACTCAATTTTTTTTTTTTTTTTTTACCTCTTCAAAACTCCAACTTTTTTTTTTTTTTTTTTTACCTCTTCAAAACTCCAACATTTTTTTTTTTTTTACCTCTTCAAAACTCCAACATTGATTTTTTGTTCCTTTTTTTACCTCTTCAAAACTCCAACTTTTTTTTTTTTTTTACCTCTTCAAAACTCAATTTTTTTTTTTTTTTTTTTTACCTCTTCAAAACTCCAACATTGATTTTTTTTTTTTTTTACCTCTTCAAAACTCCAACTTTTTTTTTTTTTTACCTCTTCAAAACTCCACAATTTTTTTTTTTTTTTTTTTTTACCTCTTCAAAACTCCAACATTTTTTTTTTTTTACCTCTTCAAAACTCCAACATTGATTTTGTTCCTTTTTTTACCTCTTCAAAACTCCACAATTTTTTTTATTTTTATTTTTTACCTCTTCAAAACTCCAACTTTTATTTTTTTTTACCTCTTCAAAACTCTTTTTTTTTTTTTTTTTTTACCTCTTCAAAACTCCAACATTGATTTTTTGTTCCTTTTTTTACCTCTTCAAAACTCCAATTTTTTTTTTTTTTTTTTTTACCTCTTCAAAACTCAATTTTTTTTTTTTTTTTACCTCTTCAAAACTCCAACTTTTTTTTTTTTTTTTACCTCTTCAAAACTCTACAATTTTTTTTTTTTTTTTTTTTTACCTCTTCAAAACTCCAACTTTTTTTTTTTTTTACCTCTTCAAAACTCCAACTTTTTTTTTTTTTTTTTTTACCTCTTCAAAACTCCAACATTGATTTTTTGTTCCTTTTTTTACCTCTTCAAAACTCCAACTTTTTTTTTTTTTTTACCTCTTCAAAACTCTTTTTTTTTTTTTTTTTTTTACCTCTTCAAAACTCCAACATTGATTTTTTTTTTTTTTTTACCTCTTCAAAACTCCAACTTTTTTTTTTTTTTACCTCTTCAAAACTCCACAATTTTTTTTTTTTTTTTTTTTACCTCTTCAAAACTCCAACATTTTTTTTTTTTTTACCTCTTCAAAACTCCACAATTTTTTTTATTTTTATTTTTTACCTCTTCAAAACTCCAACTTTTTATTTTTTTTTACCTCTTCAAAACTCTTTTTTTTTTTTTTTTTTTACCTCTTCAAAACTCCAACATTGATTTTTTGTTCCTTTTTTTACCTCTTCAAAACTCCAACATTGATTTTTTGTTCCTTTTTTTACCTCTTCAAAACTCCAACTTTTTTTTTTTTTTTTACCTCTTGAAAACTCAATTTTTTTTTTTTTTTTTTTTTTACCTCTTCAAAACTCCAACATTGATTTTTTTTTTTTTTATACCTCTTCAAAACTCCAACTTTTTTTTTTTTTTTACCTCTTCAAAACTCCACAATTTTTTTTTTTTTTTTTTTTTTACCTCTTCAAAACTCCAACTTTTTATTTTTTTTTACCTCTTCAAAACTCTTTTTTTAATTTTTTTTTTTTACCTCTTCAAAACTCCAACATTGATTTTTTGTTCCTTTTTTTACCTCTTCAAAACTCCAAATTTTTTTTTTTTTTTTTACCTCTTCAAAACTCAATTTTTTTTTTTTTTTTTTTACCTCTTCAAAACTCCAACTTTTTTTTTTTTTTTTTTTACCTCTTCAAAACTCCAACATTTTTTTTTTTTTTACCTCTTCAAAACTCCAACATTGATTTTTTGTTCCTTTTTTTACCTCTTCAAAACTCCAACTTTTTTTTTTTTTTTACCTCTTCAAAACTCAATTTTTTTTTTTTTTTTTTTTTACCTCTTCAAAACTCCAACATTGATTTTTTTTTTTTTTTTACCTCTTCAAAACTCCAACTTTTTTTTTTTTTTTACCTCTTCAAAACTCCACAATTTTTTTTTTTTTTTTTTTACCTCTTCAAAACTCCAACTTTTTATTTTTTTTTACCTCTTCAAAACTCTACAATTTTTTTTTTTTTTTTTTTTTTTACCTCTTCAAAACTCCAACTTTTTTTTTTTTTTTTTTACCTCTTCAAAACTCCAACATTGATTTTTTGTTCCTTTTTTTACCTCTTCAAAACTCCAACTTTTTTTTTTTTTTTTACCTCTTCAAAACTCTACAATTTTTTTTTTTTTTTTTTTTTTACCTCTTCAAAACTCCAACTTTTTTTTTTTTTTTACCTCTTCAAAACTCTAACTTTTTTTTTTTTTTTTTTACCTCTTCAAAACTCCAACATTGATTTTTTGTTCCTTTTTTTACCTCTTCAAAACTCCAACTTTTTTTTTTTTTTTACCTCTTCAAAACTCAATTTTTTTTTTTTTTTTTTTTACCTCTTCAAAACTCCAACATTGATTTTTTTTTTTTTTTTACCTCTTCAAAACTCCAACTTTTTTTTTTTTTTACCTCTTCAAAACTCCACAATTTTTTTTTTTTTTTTTTTTTACCTCTTCAAAACTCCAACTTTTTTTTTTTTTTACCTCTTCAAAAATCCAACTTTTTTTTTTTTTTTTTACCTCTTCAAAACTCCAACATTTTTTTTTTTTTACCTCTTCAAAACTCCAACATTGATTTTTTGTTCCTTTTTTTACCTCTTCAAAACTCTTTTTTTTTTTACCTCTTCAAAACTCAATTTTTTTTTTTTTTTTTTTACCTCTTCAAAACTCCAACTTTTTTTTTTTTTTTTTACCTCTTCAAAACTCTACAATTTTTTTTTTTTTTTTTTTTACCTCTTCAAAACTCCAACTGTTTTTTTTTTTACCTCTTCAAAACTCCAACTTTTTTTTTTTTTTTTTTTACCTCTTCAAAACTCCAACATTGATTTTTTGTTCCTTTTTTTACCTCTTCAAAACTCTTTTTTTACCTCTTCAAAACTCAATTTTTTTTTTTTTTTTTTTACCTCTTCAAAACTCCAACTTTTTTTTTTTTTTTTACCTCTTCAAAACTCTACAATTTTTTTTTTTTTTTTTTTTACCTCTTCAAAACTCCAACTGTTTTTTTTTTTACCTCTTCAAAACTCCAACTTTTTTTTTTTTTTTTTTACCTCTTCAAAACTCCAACATTGATTTTTTGTTCCTTTTTTTACCTCTTCAAAACTCAATTTTTTTTTTTTTTTTTTACCTCTTCAAAACTCCAACATTGATTTTTTTTTTTTTTTTTTACCTCTTCAAAACTCCAATTTTTTTTTTTTTTTACCTCTTCAAAACTCCAACTTTTTTTTTTTTTTACCTCTTCAAAACTCCAACATTTTTTTTTTTTTTACCTCTTCAAAACTCCAACATTGATTTTTTGTTCCTTTTTTTACCTCTTCAAAACTCCACAATTTTTTTTATTTTTTTTTTTTACCTCTTCAAAACTCCAACTTTTTATTTTTTTTTACCTCTTCAAAACTCTTTTTTTTATTTTATTTTTTTACCTCTTCAAAACTCCAACATTGATTTTTTGTTCCTTTTTTTACCTCTTCAAAACTCCAAATTTTTTTTTTTTTTTTTTTTTACCTCTTCAAAACTCAATTTTTTTTTTTTTTTACCTCTTCAAAACTCCAACTTTTTTTTTTTTTTTTACCTCTTCAAAACTCTACAATTTTTTTTTTTTTTTTTTTTTTACCTCTTCAAAACTCCAACTTTTTTTTTTTTTACCTCTTCAAAACTCCAACTTTTTTTTTTTTTTTTTTTACCTCTTCAAAACTCCAACATTTTTTTTTTTTTTACCTCTTCAAAACTCCAACATTGATTTTTTGTTCCTTTTTTTACCTCTTCAAAACTCCAACTTTTTTTTTTTTTTTACCTCTTCAAAACTCCACAATTTTTTTTTTTTTTTTTTACCTCTTGTAAACTCCACAATTTTTTTTTTTTTTTTTTCACCTCTTCAAAACTCAATTTTTTTTTTTTTTTTTTTACCTCTTCAAAACTCAATTTTTTTTTTTTTTTTTTACCTCTTCAAAACTCCAACATTGATTTTTTTTTTTTTTTTTACCTCTTCAAAACTCCAACTTTTTTTTTTTTTTTACCTCTTCAAAACTCCACAATTTTTTTTTTTTTTTTTTTTTACCTCTTCAAAACTCCAACATTTTTTTTTTTTTTACCTCTTCAAAACTCCAACATTGATTTTTTGTTCCTTTTTTTACCTCTTCAAAACTCCACAATTTTTTTATTTTTTTTTTTTACCTCTTCAAAACTCCAACTTTTTATTTTTTTTTACCTCTTCAAAACTCCAACTGTTTTTTTTTTTACCTCTTCAAAACTCCAACTTTTTTTTTTTTTTTTTTTACCTCTTCAAAACTCCAACATTTTTTTTTTTTTTACCTCTTCAAAACTCCAACATTGATTTTTTGTTCCTTTTTTTACCTCTTCAAAACTCCAACTTTTTTTTTTTTTTTACCTCTTCAAAACTCCACAATTTTTTTTTTTTTTTTTTACCTCTTGTAAACTCCACAATTTTTTTTTTTTTTTTTTCACCTCTTCAAAACTCAATTTTTTTTTTTTTTTTTTTACCTCTTCAAAACTCAATTTTTTTTTTTTTTTTTTTACCTCTTCAAAACTCCAACATTGATTTTTTTTTTTTTTTTACCTCTTCAAAACTCCAACTTTTTTTTTTTTTTTACCTCTTCAAAACTCCACAATTTTTTTTTTTTTTTTTTTTTACCTCTTCAAAACTCCAACATTTTTTTTTTTTTTACCTCTTCAAAACTCCAACATTGATTTTTTGTTCCTTTTTTTACCTCTTCAAAACTCCACAATTTTTTTTTTTTTTTTTTTTACCTCTTCAAAACTCCAACTTTTTATTTTTTTTTACCTCTTCAAAACTCCAACTGTTTTTTTTTTTACCTCTTCAAAACTCCAACTTTTTTTTTTTTTTTTTTTACCTCTTCAAAACTCCAACATTGATTTTTTGTTCCTTTTTTTACCTCTTCAAAACTCAATTTTTTTTTTTTTTTTTTACCTCTTCAAAACTCCAACATTGATTTTTTTTTTTTTTTTTACCTCTTCAAAACTCCAATTTTTTTTTTTTTTACCTCTTCAAAACTCCAACTTTTTTTTTTTTTACCTCTTCAAAACTCCAACATTTTTTTTTTTTTTACCTCTTCAAAACTCCAACATTGATTTTTTGTTCCTTTTTTTACCTCTTCAAAACTCCACAATTTTTTTTATTTTTTTTTTTTACCTCTTCAAAACTCCAACTTTTTATTTTTTTTTACCTCTTCAAAACTCTTTTTTTATTTTATTTTTTTACCTCTTCAAAACTCCAACATTGATTTTTTGTTCCTTTTTTTACCTCTTCAAAACTCCACAATTTTTTTTATTTTTTTTTTTTACCTCTTCAAAACTCCAACTTTTTATTTTTTTTTACCTCTTCAAAACTCTTTTTTTTATTTTATTTTTTTACCTCTTCAAAACTCCAACATTGATTTTTTGTTCCTTTTTTTACCTCTTCAAAACTCCAAATTTTTTTTTTTTTTTTTTTTTACCTCTTCAAAACTCAATTTTTTTTTTTTTTTACCTCTTCAAAACTCCAACTTTTTTTTTTTTTTTTACCTCTTCAAAACTCTACATTTTTTTTTTTTTTTTTTTTTTTACCTCTTCAAAACTCCAACTTTTTTTTTTTTTACCTCTTCAAAACTCCAACTTTTTTTTTTTTTTACCTCTTCAAAACTCCAACATTGATTTTTTGTTCCTTTTTTTACCTCTTCAAAACTCCAACTTTTTTTTTTTTTTTACCTCTTCAAAACTCCACAATTTTTTTTTTTTTTTTTTTTACCTCTTGTAAACTCCACAATTTTTTTTTTTTTTTTTTTCACCTCTTCAAAACTCAATTTTTTTTTTTTTTTTTTTACCTCTTCAAAACTCCAACATTGATTTTTTGTTCCTTTTTTTACCTCTTCAAAACTCCAACTTTTTTTTTTTTTTTACCTCTTCAAAACTCCACAATTTTTTTTTTTTTTTTTTTACCTCTTGTAAACTCCACAATTTTTTTTTTTTTTTTTTCACCTCTTCAAAACTCAATTTTTTTTTTTTTTTTTTTACCTCTTCAAAACTCCAACATTGATTTTTTGTTCCTTTTTTTACCTCTTCAAAACTCCACAATTTTTTTTATTTTTTTTTTTTACCTCTTCAAAACTCCAACTTTTTATTTTTTTTTACCTCTTCAAAACTCTTTTTTTTTTTTTTTTTTTTACCTCTTCAAAACTCCAACATTGATTTTTTGTTCCTTTTTTTACCTCTTCAAAACTCCAATTTTTTTTTTTTTTTTTTTTACCTCTTCAAAACTCAATTTTTTTTTTTTTTTTACCTCTTCAAAACTCCAACTTTTTTTTTTTTTATTACCTCTTCAAAACTCTACAATTTTTTTTTTTTTTTTTTTTTTACCTCTTCAAAACTCCAACATTGATTTTTTGTTCCTTTTTTTACCTCTTCAAAACTCCACAATTTTTTTTTTTTTTTTTTTTACCTCTTCAAAACTCCAACATTGATTTTTTGTTCCTTTTTTTACCTCTTCAAAACTCCAACTTTTTTTTTTTTTTTTTACCTCTTCAAAACTCTACAATTTTTTTTTTTTTTTTTTTTTTACCTCTTCAAAACTCCAACTTTTTTTTTTTTTTTACCTCTTCAAAACTCCAACTTTTTTTTTTTTTTTTTTTACCTCTTCAAAACTCCAACATTGATTTTTTGTTCCTTTTTTTACCTCTTCAAAACTCCAACTTTTTTTTTTTTTTTACCTCTTGTAAACTCCACAATTTTTTTTTTTTTTTTTTCACCTCTTCAAAACTCAATTTTTTTTTTTTTTTTTTTACCTCTTCAAAACTCCAACATTGATTTTTTGTTCCTTTTTTTACCTCTTCAAAACTCCAACTTTTTTTTTTTTTTTACCTCTTCAAAACTCCACAATTTTTTTTTTTTTTTTTTTTACCTCTTGTAAACTCCACAATTTTTTTTTTTTTTTTTTCACCTCTTCAAAACTCAATTTTTTTTTTTTTTTTTTACCTCTTCAAAACTCCAACATTGATTTTTTGTTCCTTTTTTTACCTCTTCAAAACTCCACAATTTTTTTTATTTTTTTTTTTTACCTCTTCAAAACTCCAACTTTTTATTTTTTTTTACCTCTTCAAAACTCTTTTTTTTTTTTTTTTTTTTACCTCTTCAAAACTCCAACATTGATTTTTTGTTCCTTTTTTTACCTCTTCAAAACTCCAATTTTTTTTTTTTTTTTTTTACCTCTTCAAAACTCAATTTTTTTTTTTTTTTTTACCTCTTCAAAACTCCAACTTTTTTTTTTTTTATTACCTCTTCAAAACTCTACAATTTTTTTTTTTTTTTTTTTTTTACCTCTTCAAAACTCCAACATTGATTTTTTGTTCCTTTTTTACCTCTTCAAAACTCCACAATTTTTTTTTTTTTTTTTTTTACCTCTTCAAAACTCCAACATTGATTTTTTGTTCCTTTTTTTACCTCTTCAAAACTCCAACTTTTTTTTTTTTTTTTTACCTCTTCAAAACTCTACAATTTTTTTTTTTTTTTTTTTTTTACCTCTTCAAAACTCCAACTTTTTTTTTTTTTTACCTCTTCAAAACTCCAACTTTTTTTTTTTTTTTTTTTACCTCTTCAAAACTCCAACATTGATTTTTTGTTCCTTTTTTTACCTCTTCAAAACTCCAACTTTTTTTTTTTTTTACCTCTTCAAAACTCAATTTTTTTTTTTTTTTTTTTTACCTCTTCAAAACTCCAACATTGATTTTTTTTTTTTTTACCTCTTCAAAACTCAAAACTCCAACTTTTTTTTTTTTTTTACCTCTTCAAAACTCCACAATTTTTTTTTTTTTTTTTTTACCTCTTCAAAACTCCAACTTTTTTTTTTTTTTACCTCTTCAAAACTCCAACTTTTTTTTTTTTTTTTACCTCTTCAAAACTCCAACATTTTTTTTTTTTTTACCTCTTCAAAACTCCAACATTGATTTTTTGTTCCTTTTTTTACCTCTTCAAAACTCCACAATTTTTTTTTTTTTTTTTTTTACCTCTTCAAAACTCCAACTTTTTATTTTTTTTTACCTCTTCAAAACTCTTTTTTTAATTTTTTTTTTTTTACCTCTTCAAAACTCCAACATTGATTTTTTGTTCCTTTTTTTACCTCTTCAAAACTCCAAATTTTTTTTTTTTTTTTTACCTCTTCAAAACTCAATTTTTTTTTTTTTTTTTACCTCTTCAAAACTCCAACTTTTTTTTTTTTTTTTTTTACCTCTTCAAAACTCCAACATTTTTTTTTTTTTTACCTCTTCAAAACTCCAACATTGATTTTTTGTTCCTTTTTTTACCTCTTCAAAACTCCAACTTTTTTTTTTTTTTTACCTCTTCAAAACTCAATTTTTTTTTTTTTTTTTTTTACCTCTTCAAAACTCCAACATTGATTTTTTTTTTTTTTTTACCTCTTCAAAACTCCAATTTTTTTTTTTTTTACCTCTTCAAAACTCCACAATTTTTTTTTTTTTTTTTTTTACCTCTTCAAAACTCCAACTTTTTTTTTTTTTATTACCTCTTCAAAACTCTACAATTTTTTTTTTTTTTTTTTTTTTTACCTCTTCAAAACTCCAACGTTGATTTTTTGTTCCTTTTTTTACCTCTTCAAAACTCCACAATTTTTTTTTTTTTTTTTTTTACCTCTTCAAAACTCCAACATTGATTTTTTGTTCCTTTTTTTACCTCTTCAAAACTCCAACTTTTTTTTTTTTTTTTTACCTCTTCAAAACTCTACAATTTTTTTTTTTTTTTTTTTTTTTACCTCTTCAAAACTCCAACTTTTTTTTTTTTTTACCTCTTCAAAACTCCAACTTTTTTTTTTTTTTTTTTTACCTCTTCAAAACTCCAACATTGATTTTTTGTTCCTTTTTTTACCTCTTCAAAACTCCAACTTTTTTTTTTTTTTTACCTCTTCAAAACTCAATTTTTTTTTTTTTTTTTTTTTTACCTCTTCAAAACTCCAACATTGATTTTTTTTTTTTTTTACCTCTGCAAAACTCCAACTTTTTTTTTTTTTTTACCTCTTCAAAACTCCACAATTTTTTTTTTTTTTTTTTTTTACCTCTTCAAAACTCCAACTTTTTTTTTTTTTACCTCTTCAAAACTCCAACTTTTTTTTTTTTTTTTTACCTCTTCAAAACTCCAACATTTTTTTTTTTTTTACCTCTTCAAAACTCCAACATTGATTTTTTGTTCCTTTTTTTACCTCTTCAAAACTCCACAATTTTTTTTTTTTTTTTTTTTTACCTCTTCAAAACTCCAACTTTTTATTTTTTTTTACCTCTTCAAAACTCTTTTTTTAATTTTTTTTTTTTACCTCTTCAAAATTCCAACATTGATTTTTTGTTCCTTTTTTTACCTCTTCAAAACTCCAAATTTTTTTTTTTTTTTTTTACCTCTTCAAAACTCAATTTTTTTTTTTTTTTTTTACCTCTTCAAAACTCCAACTTTTTTTTTTTTTTTTTTACCTCTTCAAAACTCCAACATTTTTTTTTTTTTACCTCTTCAAAACTCCAACATTGATTTTTTGTTCCTTTTTTTACCTCTTCAAAACTCCAACTTTTTTTTTTTTTTTACCTCTTCAAAACTCAATTTTTTTTTTTTTTTTTTTTACCTCTTCAAAACTCCAACATTGATTTTTTTTTTTTTTTTACCTCTTCAAAACTCCAACTTTTTTTTTTTTTTTACCTCTTCAAAACTCCACAATTTTTTTTTTTTTTTTTTTTACCTCTTCAAAACTCCAACATTTTTTTTTTTTTACCTCTTCAAAACTCCAACATTGATTTTGTTCCTTTTTTTACCTCTTCAAAACTCCACAATTTTTTTTATTTTTATTTTTTACCTCTTCAAAACTCCAACTTTTTATTTTTTTTTACCTCTTCAAAACTCTTTTTTTTTTTTTTTTTTACCTCTTCAAAACTCCAACATTGATTTTTTGTTCCTTTTTTTACCTCTTCAAAACTCCAATTTTTTTTTTTTTTTTTTTTACCTCTTCAAAACTCAATTTTTTTTTTTTTTTTTACCTCTTCAAAACTCCAACTTTTTTTTTTTTTTTTTACCTCTTCAAAACTCTACAATTTTTTTTTTTTTTTTTTTTTTACCTCTTCAAAACTCCAACTTTTTTTTTTTTTTACCTCTTCAAAACTCCAACTTTTTTTTTTTTTTTTTTACCTCTTCAAAACTCCAACATTGATTTTTTGTTCCTTTTTTTACCTCTTCAAAACTCCAACATTTTTTTTTTTTTTACCTCTTCAAAACTCCAACATTGATTTTTTGTTCCTTTTTTTACCTCTTCAAAACTCCAACATTTTTTTTTTTTTTACCTCTTCAAAACTCTACAATTTTTTTTTTTTTTTTTTTTTTACCTCTTCAAAACTCCAACTTTTTTTTTTTTTTACCTCTTCAAAACTCCAACTTTTTTTTTTTTTTTTTTTACCTCTTCAAAACTCCAACATTGATTTTTTGTTCCTTTTTTTACCTCTTTCAAAACTCCAACATTTTTTTTTTTTTTACCTCTTCAAAACTCTTTTTTTTTTTTTTTTTTTTTACCTCTTCAAAACTCCAACATTGATTTTTTTTTTTTTTTACCTCTTCAAAACTCCAACTTTTTTTTTTTTTTACCTCTTCAAAACTCCACAATTTTTTTTTTTTTTTTTTTTTACCTCTTCAAAACTCCAACATTTTTTTTTTTTTTACCTCTTCAAAACTCCACAATTTTTTTTATTTTTATTTTTTACCTCTTCAAAACTCCAACTTTTTATTTTTTTTTACCTCTTCAAAACTCTTTTTTTTTTTTTTTTTTTACCTCTTCAAAACTCCAACATTGATTTTTTGTTCCTTTTTTTACCTCTTCAAAACTCCAACATTGATTTTTTGTTCCTTTTTTTACCTCTTCAAAACTCCAACTTTTTTTTTTTTTTTACCTCTTGAAAACTCAATTTTTTTTTTTTTTTTTTTTACCTCTTCAAAACTCCAACATTGATTTTTTTTTTTTTTTTACCTCTTCAAAACTCCAACTTTTTTTTTTTTTTTACCTCTTCAAAACTCCACAATTTTTTTTTTTTTTTTTTTTTACCTCTTCAAAACTCCAACAATTTTTTTTTTTTTACCTCTTCAAAACTCCAACATTGATTTTGTTCCTTTTTTTACCTCTTCAAAACTCCACAATTTTTTTTATTTTTTTTTTTTACCTCTTCAAAACTCCAAATTTTTTTTTTATTTTTTTTTACCTCTTCAAAACTCAATTTTTTTTTTTTTTTTTTACCTCTTCAAAACTCCAACTTTTTTTTTTTTTTTTTTTACCTCTTCAAAACTCCAACTTGATTTTTTGTTCCTTTTTTTACCTCTTCAAAACTCCACAATTTTTTTTTTATTTTTTTTTACCTCTTCAAAACTCCAACATTTTTTTTTTTTTTATCTCTTCAAAACTCCAACATTGATTTTTTGTTCCTTTTTTTACCTCTTCAAAACTCCAACTTTTTTTTTTTTTTACCTCTTCAAAACTCAATTTTTTTTTTTTTTTTACCTCTTCAAAACTCCAACATTGATTTTTTTTTTTTTTTACCTCTTCAAAACTCCAACTTTTTTTTTTTTTTTACCTCTTTAAAACTCCACAATTTTTTTTTTTTTTTTTTTACCTCTTCAAAACTCCAACTTTTTTTTTTTTTACCTCTTCAAAAATCCAACTTTTTTTTTTTTTTTTACCTCTTCAAAACTCCAACATTTTTTTTTTTTTACCTCTTCAAAACTCCAACATTGATTTTTTGTTCCTTTTTTTACCTCTTCAAAACTCCACAATTTTTTTTTTACCTCTTCAAAACTCCAACTTTTTTTTTTTTTTTTTTTACCTCTTCAAAACTCCAACATTGATTTTTTTGTTCCTTTTTTTACCTCTTCAAAACTCTTTTTTTTTACCTCTTCAAAACTCAATTTTTTTTTTTTTTTTACCTCTTCAAAACTCCAACTTTTTTTTTTTTTTTTACCTCTTCAAAACTCTACAATTTTTTTTTTTTTTTTTTTTACCTCTTCAAAACTCCAACAGTTTTTTTTTTACCTCTTCAAAACTCCAATTTTTTTTTTTTTACCTCCTCAAAACTCCAACATTGATTTTTTGTTCCTTTTTTTACCTCTTCAAAACTCAATTTTTTTTTTTTTTTTACCTCTTCAAAACTCCAACATTGATTTTTTTTTTATTTTTTTACCTCTTCAAAACTCCAATTTTTTTTTTTTTTACCTCTTCAAAACTCCAACTTTTTTTTTTTTTACCTCTTCAAAACTCCAACATTTTTTTTTTTTTTTACCTCTTCAAAACTCCAACATTGATTTTTTGTTCCTTTTTTTACCTCTTCAAAACTCTACAATTTTTTTTTTTTTTTTTTTTTACCTCTTCAAAACTCCAACTTTTTTTTTTTTTTTTTTTACCTCTTCAAAACTCCAACTTTTTTTTTTTTTTTTTTTACCTCTTCAAAACTCCAACATTGATTTTTTGTTCCTTTTTTTACCTCTTCAAAACTCCAACTTTTTTTTTTTTTTTTACCTCTTCAAAACTCAATTTTTTTTTTTTTTTTTTTTACCTCTTCAAAACTCCAACATTGATTTTTTTTTTTTTTTACCTCTTCAAAACTCCAACTTTTTTTTTTTTTTTACCTCTTCAAAACTCCACAATTTTTTTTTTTTTTTTTTTTACCTCTTCAAAACTCCAACATTTTTTTTTTTTTTTACCTCTTCAAAACTCCAACATTGATTTTTTGTTCCTTTTTTTACCTCTTCAAAACTCCACAATTTTTTTTATTTTTTTTTACCTCTTCAAAACTCCAACTTTTTTTTTTTTATTACCTCTTCAAAACTCTACAATTTTTTTTTTTTTTTTTTTTACCTCTTCAAAACTCCAACTTTTTTTTTTTTTTTACCTCTTCAAAACTCCAACTTTTTTTTTTTTTTTTTTTACCTCTTCAAAACTCCAACATTGATTTTTTGTTCCTTTTTTTACCTCTTCAAAACTCCACAATTTTTTTTTTTTTTTTTTTTTACCTCTTCAAAACTCCAACATTGATTTTTTGTTCCTTTTTTTACCTCTTCAAAACTCCAACTTTTTTTTTTTTTTTACTCTTCAAAACTCCAACTTTTTTTTTTTTTTTTTTTACCTCTTCAAAACTCCAACATTGATTTTTTGTTCCTTTTTTTACCTTTTCAAAACTCCTTTTTTTTTTTTTTTACCTCTTCAAAACTCAATTTTTTTTTTTTTTTTTTTTACCTCTTCAAAACTCCACAATTTTTTTTTTTTTTTTTTTTTACCTCTTCAAAACTCCACAATTTTTTTTTTTTTTTTTTTTTACCTCTTCAAAACTCCAACTTTTTTTTTTTTTACCTCTTCAAAACTCCAACTTTTTTTTTTTTTTTTACCTCTTCAAAACTCCAACATTTTTTTTTTTTTTACCTCTTCAAAACTCCAACATTGATTTTTTGTTCCTTTTTTTACCTCTTCAAAACTCCACAATTTTTTTTTTTTTTTTTTTACCTCTTCAAAACTCCAACTTTTTATTTTTTTTTACCTCTTCAAAACTCATTTTTTTTTATTTTTTTTTTTTACCTCTTCAAAACTCCAACATTGATTTTTTGTTCCTTTTTTTACCTCTTCAAAACTCCAAATTTTTTTTTTTTTTTTTTACCTCTTCAAAACTCAATTTTTTTTTTTTTTTTTTACCTCTTCAAAACTCCAACATTGATTTTT
>NW_028258737.1:40000-44916 GCF_982586985.1 Callionymus lyra
TTTTTTTACCTCTTCAAAACTCCAACTTTTTTTTTTTTTTTTTTTACCTCTTCAAAACTCCAACTTTTTTTTTTTTTTTTTTTACCTCTTCAAAACTCCAACATTGATTTTTTGTTCCTTTTTTTACCTCTTCAAAACTCCAACTTTTTTTTTTTTTTACCTCTTCAAAACTCAATTTTTTTTTTTTTTTTTTTTTACCTCTTCAAAACTCCAACATTGATTTTTTTTTTTTTTTTACCTCTTCAAAACTCCAACTTTTTTTTTTTTTTTACCTCTTCAAAACTCCACAATTTTTTTTTTTTTTTTTTTTTACCTCTTCAAAACTCCAACATTTTTTTTTTTTTTACCTCTTCAAAACTCCAACATTGATTTTTTGTTCCTTTTTTTACCTCTTCAAAACTCCACAATTTTTTTTATTTTTTTTTACCTCTTCAAAACTCCAACTTTTTTTTTTTTTATTACCTCTTCAAAACTCTACAATTTTTTTTTTTTTTTTTTTTACCTCTTCAAAACTCCAACTTTTTTTTTTTTTTTACCTCTTCAAAACTCCAACTTTTTTTTTTTTTTTTTTTACCTCTTCAAAACTCCAACATTGATTTTTTGTTCCTTTTTTTACCTCTTCAAAACTCCACAATTTTTTTTTTTTTTTTTTTTTACCTCTTCAAAACTCCAACATTGATTTTTTGTTCCTTTTTTTACCTCTTCAAAACTCCAACTTTTTTTTTTTTTTTACTCTTCAAAACTCCAACTTTTTTTTTTTTTTTTTTACCTCTTCAAAACTCCAACATTGATTTTTTGTTCCTTTTTTTACCTTTTCAAAACTCCTTTTTTTTTTTTTTTACCTCTTCAAAACTCAATTTTTTTTTTTTTTTTTTTTACCTCTTCAAAACTCCACAATTTTTTTTTTTTTTTTTTTTACCTCTTCAAAACTCCACAATTTTTTTTTTTTTTTTTTTTTACCTCTTCAAAACTCCAACTTTTTTTTTTTTTTACCTCTTCAAAACTCCAACTTTTTTTTTTTTTTTTACCTCTTCAAAACTCCAACATTTTTTTTTTTTTTACCTCTTCAAAACTCCAACATTGATTTTTTGTTCCTTTTTTTACCTCTTCAAAACTCCACAATTTTTTTTTTTTTTTTTTTTACCTCTTCAAAACTCCAACTTTTTATTTTTTTTTACCTCTTCAAAACTCATTTTTTTTTATTTTTTTTTTTTACCTCTTCAAAACTCCAACATTGATTTTTTGTTCCTTTTTTTACCTCTTCAAAACTCCAAATTTTTTTTTTTTTTTTTTACCTCTTCAAAACTCAATTTTTTTTTTTTTTTTTTACCTCTTCAAAACTCCAACATTGATTTTTTGTTCCTTTTTTTACCTCTTCAAAACTCTTTTTTTTTTACCTCTTCAAAACTCAATTTTTTTTTTTTTTTTTTACCTCTTCAAAACTCCAACTTTTTTTTTTTTTTTTACCTCTTCAAAACTCTACAATTTTTTTTTTTTTTTTTTTTACCTCTTCAAAACTCCAACTGTTTTTTTTTTTACCTCTTCAAAACTCCAACTTTTTTTTTTTTTTTTTTTACCTCCTCAAAACTCCAACATTGATTTTTTGTTCCTTTTTTTACCTCTTCAAAACTCAATTTTTTTTTTTTTTTTTTTACCTCTTCAAAACTCCAACATTGATTTTTTTTTTATTTTTTTACCTCTTCAAAACTCCAATTTTTTTTTTTTTTTACCTCTTCAAAACTCCAACTTTTTTTTTTTTTACCTCTTCAAAACTCCAACATTTTTTTTTTTTTTACCTCTTCAAAACTCCAACATTGATTTTTTGTTCCTTTTTTTACCTCTTCAAAACTCCACAATTTTTTTTATTTTTTTTTTTTACCTCTTCAAAACTCCAACTTTTTATTTTTTTTTACCTCTTCAAAACTCTTTTTTTTTTTTTTTTTTTTTTACCTCTTCAAAACTCCAACATTGATTTTTTGTTCCTTTTTTTACCTCTTCAAAACTCCAAATTTTTTTTTTTTTTTTTTTTACCTCTTCAAAACTCCAAAATTTTTTTTTTTTTTTTTTACCTCTTCAAAACTCCAACTTTTTTTTTTTTTTTTACCTCTTCAAAACTCCAACTTTTTTTTTTTTTTTACCTCTTCAAAACTCCAACTGTTTTTTTTTTTACCTCCTCAAAACTCCAACATTGATTTTTTGTTCCTTTTTTTACCTCTTCAAAACTCAATTTTTTTTTATTTTTTTTTACCTCTTCAAAACTCCAACATTGATTTTTTTTTTTTTTTTTTACCTCTTCAAAACTCCAATTTTTTTTTTTTTTTACCTCTTCAAAACTCCAACTTTTTTTTTTTTTTACCTCTTCAAAACTCCAACATTTTTTTTTTTTTTACCTCTTCAAAACTCCAACATTGATGTTTTGTTCCTTTTTTTACCTCTTCAAAACTCCACAATTTTTTTTATTTTTTTTTTTTACCTCTTCAAAACTCCAACTTTTTATTTTTTTTTACCTCTTCAAAACTCCAACATTGATTTTTTGTTCCTTTTTTTACCTCTTCAAAACTCCAAATTTTTTTTTTTTTTTTTTTTACCTCTTCAAAACTCAATTTTTTTTTTTTTTTTTACCTCTTCAAAACTCTACAATTTTTTTTTTTTTTTTTTTTTACCTCTTCAAAACTCCAACATTTTTTTTTTTTTTACCTCTTCAAAACTCCAACATTGATTTTTTGTTCCTTTTTTTACCTCTTCAAAACTCCACAATTTTTTTATTTTTTTTTACCTCTTCAAAACTCCAACTTTTTTTTTTTTTTATTACCTCTTCAAAACTCTACAATTTTTTTTTTTTTTTTTTTTTACCTCTTCAAAACTCCAACTTTTTTTTTTTTTTTACCTCTTCAAAACTCCAACTTTTTTTTTTTTTTTTTTTACCTCTTCAAAACTCCAACATTGATTTTTTGTTCCTTTTTTTACCTCTTCAAAACTCCACAATTTTTTTTTTTTTTTTTTTACCTCTTCAAAACTCCAACATTGATTTTTTGTTCCTTTTTTTACCTCTTCAAAACTCCAACTTTTATTTTTTTTTAACCTCTTCAAAACTCTACAATTTTTTTTTTTTTTTTTTTTTTTACCTCTTCAAAACTCCAACTTTTTTTTTTTTTTACCTCTTCAAAACTCCAACTTTTTTTTTTTTTTTTTTTACCTCTTCAAAACTCCAACATTGATTTTTTGTTCCTTTTTTTACCTCTTCAAAACTCCAACTTTTTTTTTTTTTTACCTCTTCAAAACTCAATTTTTTTTTTTTTTTTTTACCTCTTCAAAACTCCAACATTGATTTTTTTTTTTTTTACCTCTTCAAAACTCCAACTTTTTTTTTTTTTTACCTCTTCAAAACTCCACAATTTTTTTTTTTTTTTTTTTTTACCTCTTCAAAACTCCAACTTTTTTTTTTTTTACCTCTTCAAAACTCCAACTTTTTTTTTTTTTTTTTACCTCTTCAAAACTCCAACATTTTTTTTTTTTTACCTCTTCAAAACTCCAACATTGATTTTTTGTTCCTTTTTTTACCTCTTCAAAACTCCAACTTTTTATTTTTTTTTACCTCTTCAAAACTCTTTTTTTTTTTTTTTTTTTTACCTCTTCAAAACTCCAACATTGATTTTTTGTTCCTTTTTTTACCTCTTCAAAACTCCAAATTTTTTTTTTTTTTTTTTACCTCTTCAAAACTCAATTTTTTTTTTTTTTTTTTACCTCTTCAAAACTCCAACTTTTTTTTTTTTTTTTACCTCTTCAAAACTCTACAATTTTTTTTTTTTTTTTTTTTTTACCTCTTCAAAACTCCAACTTTTTTTTTTTTTACCTCTTCAAAACTCCAACTTTTTTTTTTTTTTTTTTACCTCTTCAAAACTCCAACATTTTTTTTTTTTTACCTCTTCAAAACTCCAACATTGATTTTTTGTTCCTTTTTTTACCTCTTCAAAACTCCAAATTTTTTTTTTTTTTTTTTACCTCTTCAAAACTCAATTTTTTTTTTTTTTTTTTACCTCTTCAAAACTCCAACTTTTTTTTTTTTTTTTACCTCTTCAAAACTCTACAATTTTTTTTTTTTTTTTTTTTTACCTCTTCAAAACTCCAACTTTTTTTTTTTTTTACCTCTTCAAAACTCCAACTTTTTTTTTTTTTTTTTTACCTCTTCAAAACTCCAACATTTTTTTTTTTTTTACCTCTTCAAAACTCCAACATTGATTTTTTGTTCCTTTTTTTACCTCTTCAAAACTCCAACTTTTTTTTTTTTTTTACCTCTTCAAAACTCAATTTTTTTTTTTTTTTTTTTACCTCTTCAAAACTCCAACATTGATTTTTTTTTTTTTTTTACCTCTTCAAAACTCCAACTTTTTTTTTTTTTTTACCTCTTCAAAACTCCACAATTTTTTTTTATTTTTTTTTTACCTCTTCAAAACTCCAACATTTTTTTTTTTTTACCTCTTCAAAACTCCAACATTGATTTTGTTCCTTTTTTTACCTCTTCAAAACTCCACAATTTTTTTTATTTTTATTTTTTACCTCTTCAAAACTCCAACTTTTTATTTTTTTTTACCTCTTCAAAACTCTTTTTTTTTTTTTTTTTTTTACCTCTTCAAAACTCCAACATTGATTTTTTGTTCCTTTTTTTACCTCTTCAAAACTCCAAATTTTTTTTTTTTTTTTTTTACCTCTTCAAAACTCAATTTTTTTTTTTTTTTTTTACCTCTTCAAAACTCCAACTTTTTTTTTTTTTTTTTACCTCTTCAAAACTCTACAATTTTTTTTTTTTTTTTTTAACCTCTTCAAAACTCCAACTTTTTTTTTTTTTTACCTCTTCAAAACTCCAACTTTTTTTTTTTTTTTTTTTACCTCTTCAAAACTCCAACATTGATTTTTTG
>NW_028258738.1:0-5000 GCF_982586985.1 Callionymus lyra
CCTCAAAAAGTGGTCTTTTTGATGTCACGAGCGCAACCACCTAGAGGTTAATGGGGAGGGATGGTGTGAGCGCAAACGGATTTTTCCTAAGTGTGACTGCTCCTCAAAAAGTGGTCTTTTTGATGTCACGAGCGCAACCACCTAGAGGTTAATGGGGAGGGATGGTGTGAGCGCAAACGGATTTTTCCCAAGTGTGACTGCTCCTCAAAAAGTGGTCTTTTTGATGTCACGAGCGCAACCACCTAGAGGTTAATAGGGAGCGAGTACAACAGGGGAGGGAGTGAATGGGCTCGGACTGTGGCCGAGCCTGGTGCCTCAAAATCGGACAAGGTTGGACTGGAAGCCCGCTGAGAACTCTGGTTCTTTTGCCAGACGAAACGAATTTTTTCCGAGTGTGACTGCTCTGCAAAAAGTGGTCTTTTTGATGTCACGAGCGCAACCACCTAGAGGTTAATGGGGAGGGAGTGGAAAAAACGACAAAGTGTTGAGCTCCGGACCGGGATGGCGGGCGACTCGAGCGGTCATGCCCGACTTTGAGACACTTTGTCGCGGTCATGCGAGCGACCTCCACTGCTCCCCGGAGGTGCCCCGGACCGGGTTGGCGGGTGACTCGAGCGGTCGTGCCCGACTTTGAGACACTTTGTCGCGGTCATGCGGGCGTCCTCCGCCGGTCCCCGGAGGTGCCCCGGACCGGGTTGGCGGGTGACTCGAGCGGTCATGCCCGACTTTGAGACACTTTGTCGCGGTCATGCGGGCGTCCTCCGCCGGTCCCCGGAGGTGCCCCGGACCGGGTTGGCGGGTGACTCGAGCGGTCGTGCCCGACTTTGAGACACTTTGTCGCGGTCATGCGGGCGTCCTCCGCCGGTCCCCGGAGGTGCCCCGGACCGGGTTGGCGGGTGACTCGAGCGGTCGTGCCCGACTTTGAGACACTTTGTCGCGGTCATGCGGGCGTCCTCCGCCGGTCCCCGGAGGTGCCCCGGACCGGGTTGGCGGGTGACTCGAGCGGTCATGCCCGACTTTGAGACACTTTGTCGCGGTCATGCGGGCCTCCTCCGCCGGTCCCTGGAGGTGCCCCGGACCGGGTTGGCGGGTGACTCGAACGGTCATGCCCGACTTTGAGACACTTTGTCGCGGTCATGCGGGCGTCCTCCGCCGGTCCCTGGAGGTGCCCCGGACCGGGTTGGCGGGTGACTCGAGCGGTCGTGCCCGACTTTGAGACACTTTGTCGCGGTCATGCGAGCGACCTCCGCCGGTCCCCGGAGGTTCCCCGGACCGGGTTGGCGGGTGACTCGAACGGTCGTGCCCGACTTTGAGACACTTTGTCGCGGTCATGCGGGCGTCCTCCGCCGGTCCCTGGAGGTGCCCCGGACCGGGTTGGCGGGTGACTCGAGCGGTCGTGCCCGACTTTGAGACACTTTGTCGCGGTCATGCGGGCGTCCTCCGCCGGTCCCTGGAGGTGCCCCGGACCGGGTTGGCGGGTGACTCGAGCGGTCATGCCCGACTTTGAGACACTTTGTCGCGGTCATGCGGGCGTCCTCCGCCGGTCCCTGGAGGTGCCCCGGAAAGGGTTGGCGGGTGACTCGAGCGGTCATGCCCGACTTTGAGACACTTTGTCGCGGTCATGCGGGCGTCCTCCGCCGGTCCCTGGAGGTGCCCCGGACCGGGTTGGCGGGTGACTCGAGCGGTCGTGCCCGACTTTGAGACACTTTGTCGCGGTCATGCGGGCGTCCTCCGCCGGTCCCTGGAGGTGCCCCGGACCGGGTTGGCGGGTGACTCGAGCGGTCATGCCCGACTTTGAGACACTTTGCCGCGGTCATGCGGGCGACCTCCGCCGGTCCCTGGAGGTGCCCCGGACCGGGTTGGCGGGTGACTCGAGCGGTCGTGCCCGACTTTGAGACACTTTGCCGCGGTCATGCGGGCGACCTCCGCCGGTCCCTGGATGGCGGGCTCCAGTGAGGTCGGCGGGGGAAGGCTCGGGCTGAGGCCGACTTCGGTGCCTCAAAGTCGGACAAGGTTGGATTGGAAGTCCGCTGTGTTGAGGACCAGTGGCATTCGGCGGTGGAACGCTCAGAACTTGGCCGACATCGGTGCCTCAACGTCGGACAAGGTTGGAGTGGATGACCGCTGATAACTCTGGTTCTTTTGCCAGACGAAAGAAATTTTTCCCGAGTGTGACTGCTCTGAAAAAAGTGGTCTTTTTGATGTCACGAGCGCAACCACCTAGAGGTTAATAGGGAGGCACCATAACAGGAGAGGGAGTGAAAAGGCTCGGAGGGTGGCCGAGCCTGGTGCCTCAAAATCGGACAAGGTTGGAGTGGATGACCGCTGAAAACTCTGGTTCTTTTGCCAGACGAAAGAAATTTTTCCCGAGTGTGACTGCTCTGAAAAAAGTGGTCTTTTTGATGTCACGAGCGCAACCACCTAGAGGTTAATAGGGAGGCACCATAACAGGAGAGGGAGTGAAAAGGCTCGGACGGTGGCCGAGCCTGGTGCCTCAAAATCGGACAAGGTTGGAGTGGATGACCGCTGAAAACTCTGGTTCTTTTGCCAGACGAAAGAAATTTTTCCCGAGTGTGACTGCTCTGAAAAAAGTGGTCTTTTTGATGTCACGAGCGCAACCACCTAGAGGTTAATAGGGAGGCACCATAACAGGAGAGGGAGTGAAAAGGCTCGGAGGGTGGCCGAGCCTGGTGCCTCAAAATCGGACAAGGTTGGAGTGGATGACCGCTGAAAACTCTGGTTCTTTTGCCAGACGAAATAAATTTTTCCCGAGTGTGACTGCTCTGCAAAAAGTGGTCTTTTTGATGTCACGAGCGCAACCACCTAGAGGTTAATAGGGAGGCACCATAACAGGAGAGGGAGTGAAAAGGCTCGGAGGGTGGCCGAGCCTGGTGCCTCAAAATCGGACAAGGTTGGAGTGGATGACCGCTGAAAACTCTGGTTCTTTTGCCAGACGAAATAAATTTTTTCCGAGTGTGACTGCTCCTCAAAAAGTGGTCTTTTTGATGTCACGAGCGCAACCACCTAGAGGTTAATAGGGAGGCACCATAACAGGAGAGGGAGTGAAAAGGCTCGGAGGGTGGCCGAGCCTGGTGCCTCAAAGTCGGACAAGGTTGGAGTGGATGACCGCTGAAAACTCTGGTTCTTTTGCCAGACGAAAGAAATTTTTTCCGAGTGTGACTGCTCTGCAAAAAGTGGTCTTTTTGATGTCACGAGCGCAACCACCTAGAGGTTAATAGGGAGGCACCATAACAGGAGAGGGAGTGAAAAGGCTCGGAGGGTGGCCGAGCCTGGTGCCTCAAAATCGGACAAGGTTGGAGTGGATGACCGCTGAAAACTCTGGTTCTTTTGCCTGACGAAAGAAATTTTTTCCGAGTGTGACTGCTCTGCAAAAAGTGGTCTTTTTGATGTCACGAGCGCAACCACCTAGAGGTTAATAGGGAGGCACCATAACAGGAGAGGGAGTGAAAAGGCTCGGAGGGTGGCCGAGCCTGGTGCCTCAAAATCGGACAAGGTTGGAGTGGATGACCGCTGAAAACTCTGGTTCTTTTGCCAGACGAAATACATTTTTTCCGAGTGTGACTGCTCTGCAAAAAGTGGTCTTTTTGATGTCACGAGCGCAACCACCTAGAGGTTAATAGGGAGGCACCATAACAGGAGAGGGAGTGAAAAGGCTCGGAGGGTGGCCGAGCCTGGTGCCTCAAAGTCGGACAAGGTTGGAGTGGATGACCGCTGAGAACTCTGGTTCTTTTGCCTGACGAAAGAAATTTTTTCCGAGTGTGACTGCTCTGCAAAAAGTGGTCTTTTTGATGTCACGAGCGCAACCACCTAGAGGTTAATAGGGAGGCACCATAACAGGAGAGGGAGTGAAAAGGCTCGGAGGGTGGCCGAGCCTGGTGCCTCAAAGTCGGACAAGGTTGGAGTGGATGGCCGCGGAGAACTCTGGTTCTTTTGCCTGACGAAAGAAATTTTTTCCGAGTGTGACTGCTCTGCAAAAAGTGGTCTTTTTGATGTCACGAGCGCAACCACCTAGAGGTTAATAGGGAGGCACCATAACAGGAGAGGGAAGGAAAAGGCTCGGAGGGTGGCCGAGCCTGGTGCCTCAAAGTCGGACAAGGTTGGAGTGGATGGCCGCGGAGAACTCTGGTTCTTTTGCCTGACGAAAGAAATTTTTTCCGAGTGTGACTGCTCCTCAAAAAGTGGTCTTTTTGATGTCACGAGCGCAACCACCTAGAGGTTAATAGGGAGGCACCATAACAGGAGAGGGAGTGAAAAGGCTCGGAGGGTGGCCGAGCCTGGTGCCTCAAAGTCGGACAAGGTTGGAGTGGATGGCCGCGGAGAACTCTGGTTCTTTTGCCTGACGAAAGAAATTTTTTCCGAGTGTGACTGCTCCTCAAAAAGTGGTCTTTTTGATGTCACGAGCGCAACCACCTAGAGGTTAATAGGGAGGCACCATAACAGGAGAGGGAGCGAAAAGGCTCGGAGGGTGGCCGAGCCTGGTGCCTCAAAGTCGGACAAGGTTGGAGTGGATGGCCGCGGAGAACTCTGGTTCTTTTGCCTGACGAAAGAAATTTTTTCCGAGTGTGACTGCTCCTCAAAAAGTGGTCTTTTTGATGTCACGAGCGCAACCACCTAGAGGTTAATAGGGAGGCACCATAACAGGAGAGGGAAGGAAAAGGCTCGGAGGGTGGCCGAGCCTGGTGCCTCAAAGTCGGACAAGGTTGGAGTGGATGGCCGCGGAGAACTCTGGTTCTTTTGCCTGACGAAAGAAATTTTTTCCGAGTGTGACTGCTCCTCAAAAAGTGGTCTTTTTGATGTCACGAGCGCAACCACCTAGAGGTTAATAGGGAGGCACCATAACAGGAGAGGGAAGGAAAAGGCTCGGAGGGTGGCCGAGCCTGGTGCCTCAAAGTCGGACAAGGTTGGAGTGGATGGCCGCGGAGAACTCTGGTTCTTTTGCCTGACGAAAGAAATTTTTTCCGAGTGTGACTGCTCTTCAA
>NW_028258738.1:15000-25000 GCF_982586985.1 Callionymus lyra
AACACTTTGGTCTTTTTCCCCCCTCTCCCAACCAGGGGGCCTGGGGAGCCTCCTCCTGCGGGGATGGGGAACCAGGGGCCTGGGGAACATTTTCAACACTTTGGGGCATTTTTAAACACTTTGCTCTTTTTCCCCCTCTCCCAACCAGGGGGCCTGGGGAGCCTCCTCCTGCGGGGATGGGGAACCAGGGGCCTGGGGAACATTTTCAACACTTTGGGGCATTTTTAAACACTTTGCTCTTTTTCCCCCTCTCCCAACCAGGGGGCCTGGGGAGCCTCCTCCTGCGGGGATGGGGAACCAGGGGCCTGGGGAACATTTTCAACACTTTGGGGCATTTTTAAACACTTTGGTCTTTTTCCCCCTCTCCCAACCAGGGGGCCTGGGGAGCCTCCTCCCGCGGGCATGGAGAACCAGGGGGCCTGGGGAGCCTCCTCCTGCGGTGATGGAGAACCAGGGGCCTGGGGAGCCTCCTCCTGCGGGGATGGGGAACCAGGGGGCCTGGGGAGCCTCCTCCTGCGGGCATGGAGAACCAGGGGGCCTGGGGAGCCTCCTCCTGCGGGGATGGGGAACCAGGGGGCCTGGGGAGCCTCCTCCTGCGGGGATGGAGAACCAGGGGGCCTGGGGAGCCTCCTCCTGCGGTCATGGAGAACCAGGGGGCCTGGGGAGCCTCCTCCTGCGGGCATGGAGAACCAGGGGCCTGGGGAGCCTCCTCCTGCGGGGATGGAGAACCAGGGGGCCTGGGGAGCCTCCTCCTGCGGGCATGGAGAACCAGGGGGCCTGGGGAGCCTCCTCCTGCGGGCATGGAGAACCAGGGGGCCTGGGGAGCCTCCTCCTGCGGGCATGGAGAACCAGGGGGCCTGGGGAGCCTCCTCCTGCGGGGATGGGGAACCAGGGGCCTGGGGAGCCTCCTCCTGCGGGGATGGAGAACCAAGGGGCCTGGGGAGCCTCCTCCTGCGGGCATGGAGAACATGGGGGCCTGGGGAGCCTCCTCCTGCGGGCATGGAGAACCAGGGGCCTGGGGAGCCTCCTCCTGCGGGGATGGAGAACCAGGGGGCCTGGGGAGCCTCCTCCTGCGGGGATGGAGAACCAGGGGGCCTGGGGAGCCTCCTCCTGCGGGGATGGAGAACCAGGGGGCCTGGGGAGCCTCCTACTGCGGGGATGGAGAACCAGGGGCCTGGGGAGCCTCCTCCTGCGGGGATGGAGAACCAGGGGGCCTGGGGAGCCTCCTCCTGCGGGGATGGAGAACCAGGGGGCCTGGGGAGCCTCCTCCTGCGGGGATGGAGAACCAGGGGCCTGGGGAGCCTCCTCCTGCGGGCATGGAGAACCAGGGGGCCTGGGGAGCCTCCTCCTGCGGGGATGGGGAACCAGGGGGCCTGGGGAGCCTCCTCCTGCACCAGGGGGCCTGGGGAGCCTCCTCCTGCGGGGATGGGGAACCAGGGGGCCTGGGGAGCCTCCTCCTGCGGTGATGGGGAACCATGGGGCCTGGGGAGCCTCCTCCTGCGGGGATGGGGAACCAGGGGGCCTGGGGAGCCTCCTCCTGCGGGGATGGGGAACCAGGGGCCTGGGGAGCCTCCTCCTGCGGTGATGGGGAACCATGGGGCCTGGGGAGCCTCCTCCTGCGGGGATGGGGAACCAGGGGGCCTGGGGAGCCTCCTCCTGCGGGGATGGGGAACCAGGGGCCTGGGGAGCCTCCTCCTGCACCAGGGGGCCTGGGGAGCCTCCTCCTGCGGGGATGGGGAACCAGGGGGCCTGGGGAGCCTCCTCCTGCGGGGATGGGGAACCAGGGGCCTGGGGAACATTTTCAACACTTTGGGGCATTTCACAAGCGCTTCCCTCGCTTACGGCCACACCACCCTGAATGAGCCCGATCTCGTCTGATCTCGGAAGCCAAGCAGGGTCGGGCCCAGTTAGTACTTGGATGGGAGACCGCCTGGGAATACTGGGTGCTGTAAGCATTTTTTTTTGCCATTATTTGTGGGTAGAAAAGTGAGAAAAGTGACCTAAAATAGAACCGGGACTAGGCAGGCAGTTCCCCCCACCAGGCGGCGGCATTTGGGGCATTATTTGTGGGTAAGAAAGTGAGAAAAGTGACCTAAAATAGAACCGGGACTAGGCGGCAGTTCCCCCCACCAGGCGGCGGCATTTGGGGCATTATTTGTGGGTAGAAAAGTGAGAAAAGTGACCTAAAATAGAACCGGGACTAGGCGGCAGTTCCCCCCACCAGGCGGCGGCATTTGGGGCATTATTTGTGGGTCAGAAAGTGAGAAAAGTGACCTAAAATAGAACCGGGACTAGGCGGCAGTTCCCCCCACCAGGCGGCGGCATTTGGGGCATTATTTGTGGGTAAGAAAGTGAGAAAAGTGACCTAAAATAGAACCGGGACTAGGCGGCAGTTCCCCCCACCAGGCGGCGGCATTTGGGGCATTATTTGTGGGTCAGAAAGTGAGAAAAGTGACCTAAAATAGAACCGGGACTAGGCGGCAGTTCCCCCCACCAGGCGGCGGCATTTGGGGCATTATTTGTGGGTCAGAAAGTGAGAAAAGTGACCTAAAATAGAACCGGGACTAGGCGGCAGTTCCCCCCACCAGGCGGCGGCATTTGGGGCATTATTTGTGGGTAGAAAAGTGAGAAAAGTGACCTAAAATAGAACCGGGACTAGGCGGCAGTTCCCCCCACCAGGCGGCGGCATTTGGGGCATTATTTGTGGGTCAGAAAGTGAGAAAAGTGACCTAAAATAGAACCGGGACTAGGCGGCAGTTCCCCCCACCAGGCGGCGGCATTTGGGGCATTATTTGTGGGTAAGAAAGTGAGAAAAGTGACCTAAAATAGAACCGGGACTAGGCGGCAGTTCCCCCCACCAGGCGGCGGCATTTGGGGCATTATTTGTGGGTCAGAAAGTGAGAAAAGTGACCTAAAATAGAACCGGGACTAGGCGGCAGTTCCCCCCACCAGGCGGCGGCATTTGGGGCATTATTTGTGGGTCAGAAAGTGAGAAAAGTGACCTAAAATAGAACCGGGACTAGGCGGCAGTTCCCCCCACCAGGCGGCGGCATTTGGGGCATTATTTGTGGGTAGAAAAGTGAGAAAAGTGACCTAAAATAGAACCGGGACTAGGCGGCAGTTCCCCCCACCAGGCGGCGGCATTTGGGGCATTATTTGTGGGTCAGAAAGTGAGAAAAGTGACCTAAAATAGAACCGGGACTAGGCGGCAGTTCCCCCCACCAGGCGGCGGCATTTGGGGCATTATTTGTGGGTAAGAAAGTGAG
This sequence comes from Callionymus lyra, assembly GCF_982586985.1. NCBI lineage: Eukaryota > Metazoa > Chordata > Actinopteri > Syngnathiformes > Callionymidae > Callionymus > Callionymus lyra. The sequence continues at coordinate 18,267 of NW_028258738.1, forward strand.
AAAAGTGACCTAAAATAGAACCGGGACTAGGCGGCAGTTCCCCCCACCAGGCGGCGGCATTTGGGGCATTATTTGTGGGTCAGAAAGTGAGAAAAGTGACCTAAAATAGAACCGGGACTAGGCGGCAGTTCCCCCCACCAGGCGGCGGCATTTGGGGCATTATTTGTGGGTAGAAAAGTGAGAAAAGTGACCTAAAATAGAACCGGGACTAGGCGGCAGTTCCCCCACCAGATGGCGGCATTTGGGGACCCGTGGTGTGGGTAGAAAACTCACCAAAGTGACTTAAAATAGAACCGGTGCAGGCGGCATGTTCCCCCACCAGATGGCGGCATTTGGGGACCCGTAGTGTGGGTAGAAAACTCACCAAAGTGACTTAAAATAGAACCGGTGCAGGCGGCATGTTCCCCCACCAGATGGCGGCATTTGGGGACCCGTAGTGTGGGTAGAAAACTCACCAAAGTGACTTAAAATAGAACCGGTGCAGGCGGCATGTTCCCCCACCAGATGGCGGCATTTGGGGACCCGTAGTGTGGGTAGAAAACTCACCAAAGTGACTTAAAATAGAACCGGTGCAGGCGGCATGTTCCCCCACCAGATGGCGGCATTTGGGGACCCGTAGTGTGGGTAGAAAACTCACCAAAGTGACTTAAAATAGAACCGGTGCAGGCGGCATGTTCCCCCACCAGATGGCGGCATTTGGGGACCCGTAGTGTGGGTAGAAAACTCACCAAAGTGACTTAAAATAGAACCGGTGCAGGCGGCATGTTCCCCCACCAGATGGCGGCATTTGGGGAGCCGTAGTGTGGGTAGAAAACTCACCAAAGTGACTTAAAATAGAACCGGTGCAGGCGGCATGTTCCCCCACCAGATGGCGGCATTTGGGGACCCGTAGTGTGGGTAGAAAACTCACCAAAGTGACTTAAAATAGAACCGGTGCAGGCGGCATGTTCCCCCACCAGATGGCGGCATTTGGGGAGCCGTAGTGTGGGTAGAAAACTCACCAAAGTGACTTAAAATAGAACCGGTGCAGGCGGCATGTTCCCCCACCAGATGGCGGCATTTGGGGACCCGTAGTGTGGGTAGAAAACTCACCAAAGTGACTTAAAATAGAACCGGTGCAGGCGGCATGTTCCCCCACCAGATGGCGGCATTTGGGGACCTGCAGTGTGGGTAGAAAACTCACCAAAGTGTCCTAAAATAGAACCGGGACCAGGGGGCCTCTTCCCCCACCAGGTGGCGGGCTTGGGGGGCTTGGTTTCCGGGTAGAAAACTCACCAAAGTGTCCTAAAATAGAACCGGGACCAGGGGGCATGTTCCCCCACCAGGCGGCGGGCTTGGGGGGCTTGGTTTGCGGGTAGAAAACTCACCAAAGTGTCCTAAAATAGAACCAGGACCAGGGGGCATGTTCCCCCACCAGGCGGCGGGCTTGGGGGGCTTGGTTTGCGGGTAGAAAACTCACCAAAGTGTCCTAAAATAGAACCGGGACCAGGGGGCCTCTTCCCCCACCAGGCGGCGGGCTTGGGGGGCTTGGTTTGCGGGTAGAAAACTCACCAAAGTGACCTAAAATAGAACCGGGCTAGGCGGCATGTTCCCCCACCAGGCGGCGGGCTTGGGGGGCTTGGTTTGCGGGTAGAAAACTCACCAAAGTGTCCTAAAATAGAACCGGGACCAGGGGGCATCTTCCCCCACCAGGCGGCGGGCTTGGGGGGCTTGGTTTGCGGGTAGAAAACTCACCAAAGTGTCCTAAAATAGAACCGGGACCAGGGGGCCTCTTCCCCCACCAGGCGGCGGGCTTGGGGGGCTTGGTTTGCGGGTAGAAAACTCACCAAAGTGACCTAAAATAGAACCGGGCCAGGCGGCATGCTCCCCCACCAGGCGGCGGGCTTGGGGGGCTTGGTTTGCGGGTAGAAAACTCACCAAAGTATCGGCAAAATAGAACCAGGGAAGGGGGGGATGTCGGTCACAAGGTGCCCGAGTCAGAGAACCAGGAAAACGGACATAAATCCAGAAAACCTCGGTGTCTGACTGCTCCTCAAAAAGTGGTCTTTTTGATGTCACGAGCGCAACCACCTAGAGGTTAATGGGGAGGGATGGTGTGAGCGCAAACGGATTTTTCCTAAGTGTGACTGCTCCTCAAAAAGTGGTCTTTTTGATGTCACGAGCGCAACCACCTAGAGGTTAATGGGGAGGGATGGTGTGAGCGCAAACGGATTTTTCCTAAGTGTGACTGCTCCTCAAAAAGTGGTCTTTTTGATGTCACGAGCGCAACCACCTAGAGGTTAATGGGGAGGGATGGTGTGAGCGCAAACGGATTTTTCCTAAGTGTGACTGCTCCTCAAAAAGTGGTCTTTTTGATGTCACGAGCGCAACCACCTAGAGGTTAATGGGGAGGGAGTGGAAAAAACGACAAAGTGTTGAGCTCCGGACCGGGATGGCGGGCGACTCGAGCGGTCATGCCCGACTTTGAGACACTTTGTCGCGGTCATGCGAGCGACCTCCACTGCTCCCCGGAGGTGCCCCGGACCGGGTTGGCGGGTGACTCGAGCGGTCGTGCCCGACTTTGAGACACTTTGTCGCGGTCATGCGGGCGTCCTCCGCCGGTCCCCGGAGGTGCCCCGGACCGGGTTGGCGGGTGACTCGAGCGGTCATGCCCGACTTTGAGACACTTTGTCGCGGTCATGCGGGCGTCCTCCGCCGGTCCCCGGAGGTGCCCCGGACCGGGTTGGCGGGTGACTCGAGCGGTCATGCCCGACTTTGAGACACTTTGTCGCGGTCATGCGGGCCTCCTCCGCCGGTCCCTGGAGGTGCCCCGGACCGGGTTGGCGGGTGACTCGAACGGTCATGCCCGACTTTGAGACACTTTGTCGCGGTCATGCGGGCGTCCTCCGCCGGTCCCTGGAGGTGCCCCGGACCGGGTTGGCGGGTGACTCGAGCGGTCGTGCCCGACTTTGAGACACTTTGTCGCGGTCATGCGGGCATCCTCCGCCGGTCCCTGGAGGTGCCCCGGACCGGGTTGGCGGGTGACTCGAGCGGTCGTGCCCGACTTTGAGACACTTTGCCGCGGTCATGCGGGCGACCTCCGCCGGTCCCCGGAGGTTCCCCGGACCGGGTTGGCGGGTGACTCGAACGGTCGTGCCCGACTTTGAGACACTTTGTCGCGGTCATGCGGGCGTCCTCCGCCGGTCCCTGGAGGTGCCCCGGACCGGGTTGGCGGGTGACTCGAGCGGTCGTGCCCGACTTTGAGACACTTTGTCGCGGTCATGCGGGCGTCCTCCGCCGGTCCCTGGAGGTGCCCCGGACCGGGTTGGCGGGTGACTCGAGCGGTCATGCCCGACTTTGAGACACTTTGTCGCGGTCATGCGGGCGTCCTCCGCCGGTCCCTGGAGGTGCCCCGGACCGGGTTGGCGGGTGACTCGAGCGGTCATGCCCGACTTTGAGACACTTTGTCGCGGTCATGCGGGCGTCCTCCGCCGGTCCCTGGAGGTGCCCCGGACCGGGTTGGCGGGTGACTCGAGCGGTCGTGCCCGACTTTGAGACACTTTGTCGCGGTCATGCGGGCGTCCTCCGCCGGTCCCTGGAGGTGCCCCGGACCGGGTTGGCGGGTGACTCGAGCGGAGGTGCCCGACTTTGAGACACTTTGTCGCGGTCATGCGGGCGTCCTCCGCCGGTCCCTGGAGGTGCCCCGGACCGGGTTGGCGGGTGACTCGAGCGGTCGTGCCCGACTTTGAGACACTTTGCCGCGGTCATGCGGGCGACCTCCGCCGGTCCCTGGAGGTGCCCCGGACCGGGTTGGCGGGTGACTCGAGCGGTCGTGCCCGACTTCGAGACACTTTGCCGCGGTCATGCGGGCGACCTCCGCCGGTCCCTGGAGGTGCCCCGGACCGGGTTGGCGGGTGACTCGAGCGGTCGTGCCCGACTTTGAGACACTTTGTCGCGGTCATGCGGGCGTCCTCCGCCGGTCCCTGGAGGTGCCCCGGACCGGGTTGGCGGGTGACTCGAGCGGAGGTGCCCGACTTTGAGACACTTTGTCGCGGTCATGCGGGCGTCCTCCGCCGGTCCCTGGAGGTGCCCCGGACCGGGTTGGCGGGTGACTCGAGCGGTCGTGCCCGACTTTGAGACACTTTGCCGCGGTCATGCGGGCGACCTCCGCCGGTCCCTGGAGGTGCCCCGGACCGGGTTGGCGGGTGACTCGAGCGGTCGTGCCCGACTTCGAGACACTTTGCCGCGGTCATGCGGGCGACCTCCGCCGGTCCCTGGATGGCGGGCTCCAGTGAGGTCGGCGGGGGAAGGCTCGGGCTGAGGCCGACTTCGGTGCCTCAAAGTCGGACAAGGTTGGATTGGAAGTCCGCTGTGTTGAGGACCAGTGGCATTCGGCGGTGGAACGCTCAGAACTTGGCCGACATCGGTGCCTCAACGTCGGACAAGGTTGGAGTGGATGACCGCTGATAACTCTGGTTCTTTTGCCAGACGAAAGAAATTTTTCCCGAGTGTGACTGCTCTGAAAAAAGTGGTCTTTTTGATGTCACGAGCGCAACCACCTAGAGGTTAATAGGGAGGCACCATAACAGGAGAGGGAGTGAAAAGGCTCGGACGGTGGCCGAGCCTGGTGCCTCAAAATCGGACAAGGTTGGAGTGGATGACCGCTGAAAACTCTGGTTCTTTTGCCAGACGAAAGAAATTTTTCCCGAGTGTGACTGCTCTGAAAAAAGTGGTCTTTTTGATGTCACGAGCGCAACCACCTAGAGGTTAATAGGGAGGCACCATAACAGGAGAGGGAGTGAAAAGGCTCGGAGGGTGGCCGAGCCTGGTGCCTCAAAATCGGACAAGGTTGGAGTGGATGACCGCTGAAAACTCTGGTTCTTTTGCCAGACGAAAGAAATTTTTCCCGAGTGTGACTGCTCTGAAAAAAGTGGTCTTTTTGATGTCACGAGCGCAACCACCTAGAGGTTAATAGGGAGGCACCATAACAGGAGAGGGAGTGAAAAGGCTCGGACGGTGGCCGAGCCTGGTGCCTCAAAATCGGACAAGGTTGGAGTGGATGACCGCTGAAAACTCTGGTTCTTTTGCCAGACGAAAGAAATTTTTCCCGAGTGTGACTGCTCTGCAAAAAGTGGTCTTTTTGATGTCACGAGCGCAACCACCTAGAGGTTAATAGGGAGGCACCATAACAGGAGAGGGAGTGAAAAGGCTCGGAGGGTGGCCGAGCCTGGTGCCTCAAAATCGGACAAGGTTGGAGTGGATGACCGCTGAAAACTCTGGTTCTTTTGCCAGACGAAAGAAATTTTTTCCGAGTGTGACTGCTCTGCAAAAAGTGGTCTTTTTGATGTCACGAGCGCAACCACCTAGAGGTTAATAGGGAGGCACCATAACAGGAGAGGGAGTGAAAAGGCTCGGAGGGTGGCCGAGCCTGGTGCCTCAAAATCGGACAAGGTTGGAGTGGATGACCGCTGAAAACTCTGGTTCTTTTGCCAGACGAAAGAAATTTTTTCCGAGTGTGACTGCTCTGCAAAAAGTGGTCTTTTTGATGTCACGAGCGCAACCACCTAGAGGTTAATAGGGAGGCACCATAACAGGAGAGGGAGTGAAAAGGCTCGGAGGGTGGCCGAGCCTGGTGCCTCAAAGTCGGACAAGGTTGGAGTGGATGACCGCTGAGAACTCTGGTTCTTTTGCCTGACGAAAGAAATTTTTTCCGAGTGTGACTGCTCTGCAAAAAGTGGTCTTTTTGATGTCACGAGCGCAACCACCTAGAGGTTAATAGGGAGGCACCATAACAGGAGAGGGAGTGAAAAGGCTCGGAGGGTGGCCGAGCCTGGTGCCTCAAAATCGGACAAGGTTGGAGTGGATGGCCGCGGAGAACTCTGGTTCTTTTGCCTGACGAAAGAAATTTTTTCCGAGTGTGACTGCTCTGCAAAAAGTGGTCTTTTTGATGTCACGAGCGCAACCACCTAGAGGTTAATAGGGAGGCACCATAACAGGAGAGGGAAGGAAAAGGCTCGGAGGGTGGCCGAGCCTGGTGCCTCAAAGTCGGACAAGGTTGGAGTGGATGGCCGCGGAGAACTCTGGTTCTTTTGCCTGACGAAAGAAATTTTTTCCGAGTGTGACTGCTCTGCAAAAAGTGGTCTTTTTGATGTCACGAGCGCAACCACCTAGAGGTTAATAGGGAGGCACCATAACAGGAGAGGGAAGGAAAGGGCTCGGAGGGTGGCCGAGCCTGGTGCCTCAAAGTCGGACAAGGTTGGAGTGGATGGCCGCTGAGAACTCTGGTTCTTTTGCCTGACGAAATACATTTTTTCCGAGTGTGACTGCTCTGCAAAAAGTGGTCTTTTTGATGTCACGAGCGCAACCACCTAGAGGTTAATAGGGAGGCACCATAACAGGAGAGGGAGTGAAAAGGCTCGGAGGGTGGCCGAGCCTGGTGCCTCAAAATCGGACAAGGTTGGAGTGGATGGCCGCGGAGAACTCTGGTTCTTTTGCCTGACGAAATAAATTTTTTCCGAGTGTGACTGCTCTTCAAAAAGTGGTCTTTTTGATGTCACGAGCGCAACCACCTAGAGGTTAATAGGGAGGCACCATAACAGGAGAGGGAAGGAAAAGGCTCGGAGGGTGGCCGAGCCTGGTGCCTCAAAGTCGGACAAGGTTGGAGTGGATGGCCGCGGAGAACTCTGGTTCTTTTGCCTGACGAAAGAAATTTTTTCCGAGTGTGACTGCTCTGCAAAAAGTGGTCTTTTTGATGT
>NW_028258738.1:35000-44862 GCF_982586985.1 Callionymus lyra
TGCTCTTTTTCCCCCTCTCCCAACCAGGGGGCCTGGGGAGCCTCCTCCTGCGGGGATGGGGAACCAGGGGCCTGGGGAACATTTTCAACACTTTGGGGCATTTTTAAACACTTTGCTCTTTTCCCCCCTCTCCCAACCAGGGGGCCTGGGGAGCCTCCTCCTGCGGGGATGGGGAACCAGGGGCCTGGGGAACATTTTCAACACTTTGGGGCATTTTTAAACACTTTGCTCTTTTTCCCCCTCTCCCAACCAGGGGGCCTGGGGAGCCTCCTCCTGCGGGGATGGGGAACCAGGGGCCTGGGGAACATTTTCAACACTTTGGGGCATTTTTAAACACTTTGGTCTTTTTCCCCCCTCTCCCAACCAGGGGGCCTGGGGAGCCTCCTCCTGCGGGGATGGGGAACCAGGGGCCTGGGGAACATTTTCAACACTTTGGGGCATTTTTAAACACTTTGCTCTTTTTCCCCCTCTCCCAACCAGGGGGCCTGGGGAGCCTCCTCCTGCGGGGATGGGGAACCAGGGGCCTGGGGAACATTTTCAACACTTTGGGGCATTTTTAAACACTTTGCTCTTTTCCCCCCTCTCCCAACCAGGGGGCCTGGGGAGCCTCCTCCTGCGGGGATGGGGAACCAGGGGCCTGGGGAACATTTTCAACACTTTGGGGCATTTTTAAACACTTTGCTCTTTTTCCCCCTCTCCCAACCAGGGGGCCTGGGGAGCCTCCTCCTGCGGGGATGGGGAACCAGGGGCCTGGGGAACATTTTCAACACTTTGGGGCATTTTTAAACACTTTGCTCTTTTTCCCCCCTCTCCCAACCAGGGGGCCTGGGGAGCCTCCTCCTGCGGGGATGGGGAACCAGGGGCCTGGGGAACATTTTCAACACTTTGGGGCATTTTTAAACACTTTGCTCTTTTTCCCCCTCTCCCAACCAGGGGGCCTGGGGAGCCTCCTCCTGCGGGGATGGGGAACCAGGGGCCTGGGGAACATTTTCAACACTTTGGGGCATTTTTAAACACTTTGCTCTTTTTCCCCCTCTCCCAACCAGGGGGCCTGGGGAGCCTCCTCCTGCGGGGATGGGGAACCAGGGGCCTGGGGAACATTTTCAACACTTTGGGGCATTTTTAAACACTTTGGTCTTTTTCCCCCTCTCCCAACCAGGGGGCCTGGGGAGCCTCCTCCCGCGGGCATGGAGAACCAGGGGGCCTGGGGAGCCTCCTCCTGCGGTGATGGAGAACCAGGGGCCTGGGGAGCCTCCTCCTGCGGGGATGGGGAACCAGGGGGCCTGGGGAGCCTCCTCCTGCGGGCATGGAGAACCAGGGGGCCTGGGGAGCCTCCTCCTGCGGGGATGGGGAACCAGGGGGCCTGGGGAGCCTCCTCCTGCGGGGATGGAGAACCAGGGGGCCTGGGGAGCCTCCTCCTGCGGTCATGGAGAACCAGGGGGCCTGGGGAGCCTCCTCCTGCGGGCATGGAGAACCAGGGGCCTGGGGAGCCTCCTCCTGCGGGGATGGAGAACCAGGGGGCCTGGGGAGCCTCCTCCTGCGGGCATGGAGAACCAGGGGGCCTGGGGAGCCTCCTCCTGCGGGCATGGAGAACCAGGGGGCCTGGGGAGCCTCCTCCTGCGGGCATGGAGAACCAGGGGGCCTGGGGAGCCTCCTCCTGCGGGGATGGGGAACCAGGGGCCTGGGGAGCCTCCTCCTGCGGGGATGGAGAACCAAGGGGCCTGGGGAGCCTCCTCCTGCGGGCATGGAGAACATGGGGGCCTGGGGAGCCTCCTCCTGCGGGCATGGAGAACCAGGGGCCTGGGGAGCCTCCTCCTGCGGGGATGGAGAACCAGGGGGCCTGGGGAGCCTCCTCCTGCGGGGATGGAGAACCAGGGGGCCTGGGGAGCCTCCTCCTGCGGGGATGGAGAACCAGGGGGCCTGGGGAGCCTCCTACTGCGGGGATGGAGAACCAGGGGCCTGGGGAGCCTCCTCCTGCGGGGATGGAGAACCAGGGGGCCTGGGGAGCCTCCTCCTGCGGGGATGGAGAACCAGGGGGCCTGGGGAGCCTCCTCCTGCGGGGATGGAGAACCAGGGGCCTGGGGAGCCTCCTCCTGCGGGCATGGAGAACCAGGGGGCCTGGGGAGCCTCCTCCTGCGGGGATGGGGAACCAGGGGGCCTGGGGAGCCTCCTCCTGCACCAGGGGGCCTGGGGAGCCTCCTCCTGCGGGGATGGGGAACCAGGGGGCCTGGGGAGCCTCCTCCTGCGGTGATGGGGAACCATGGGGCCTGGGGAGCCTCCTCCTGCGGGGATGGGGAACCAGGGGGCCTGGGGAGCCTCCTCCTGCGGGGATGGGGAACCAGGGGCCTGGGGAGCCTCCTCCTGCGGTGATGGGGAACCATGGGGCCTGGGGAGCCTCCTCCTGCGGGGATGGGGAACCAGGGGGCCTGGGGAGCCTCCTCCTGCGGGGATGGGGAACCAGGGGCCTGGGGAGCCTCCTCCTGCACCAGGGGGCCTGGGGAGCCTCCTCCTGCGGGGATGGGGAACCAGGGGGCCTGGGGAGCCTCCTCCTGCGGGGATGGGGAACCAGGGGCCTGGGGAACATTTTCAACACTTTGGGGCATTTCACAAGCGCTTCCCTCGCTTACGGCCACACCACCCTGAATGAGCCCGATCTCGTCTGATCTCGGAAGCCAAGCAGGGTCGGGCCCAGTTAGTACTTGGATGGGAGACCGCCTGGGAATACTGGGTGCTGTAAGCATTTTTTTTTGCCATTATTTGTGGGTAGAAAAGTGAGAAAAGTGACCTAAAATAGAACCGGGACTAGCAGGCAGTTCCCCCCACCAGGCGGCGGCATTTGGGGCATTATTTGTGGGTCAGAAAGTGAGAAAAGTGACCTAAAATAGAACCGGGACTAGGCGGCAGTTCCCCCCACCAGGCGGCGGCATTTGGGGCATTATTTGTGGGTAAGAAAGTGAGAAAAGTGACCTAAAATAGAACCGGGACTAGGCGGCAGTTCCCCCCACCAGGCGGCGGCATTTGGGGCATTATTTGTGGGTCAGAAAGTGAGAAAAGTGACCTAAAATAGAACCGGGACTAGGCGGCAGTTCCCCCCACCAGGCGGCGGCATTTGGGGCATTATTTGTGGGTCAGAAAGTGAGAAAAGTGACCTAAAATAGAACCGGGACTAGGCGGCAGTTCCCCCCACCAGGCGGCGGCATTTGGGGCATTATTTGTGGGTAAGAAAGTGAGAAAAGTGACCTAAAATAGAACCGGGACTAGGCGGCAGTTCCCCCCACCAGGCGGCGGCATTTGGGGCATTATTTGTGGGTAAGAAAGTGAGAAAAGTGACCTAAAATAGAACCGGGACTAGGCGGCAGTTCCCCCCACCAGGCGGCGGCATTTGGGGCATTATTTGTGGGTCAGAAAGTGAGAAAAGTGACCTAAAATAGAACCGGGACTAGGCGGCAGTTCCCCCCACCAGGCGGCGGCATTTGGGGCATTATTTGTGGGTCAGAAAGTGAGAAAAGTGACCTAAAATAGAACCGGGACTAGGCGGCAGTTCCCCCCACCAGGCGGCGGCATTTGGGGCATTATTTGTGGGTCAGAAAGTGAGAAAAGTGACCTAAAATAGAACCGGGACTAGGCGGCAGTTCCCCCCACCAGGCGGCGGCATTTGGGGCATTATTTGTGGGTCAGAAAGTGAGAAAAGTGACCTAAAATAGAACCGGGACTAGGCGGCAGTTCCCCCCACCAGGCGGCGGCATTTGGGGCATTATTTGTGGGTCAGAAAGTGAGAAAAGTGACCTAAAATAGAACCGGGACTAGGCGGCAGTTCCCCCCACCAGGCGGCGGCATTTGGGGCATTATTTGTGGGTAAGAAAGTGAGAAAAGTGACCTAAAATAGAACCGGGACTAGGCGGCAGTTCCCCCCACCAGGCGGCGGCATTTGGGGCATTATTTGTGGGTAAGAAAGTGAGAAAAGTGACCTAAAATAGAACCGGGACTAGGCGGCAGTTCCCCCCACCAGGCGGCGGCATTTGGGGCATTATTTGTGGGTCAGAAAGTGAGAAAAGTGACCTAAAATAGAACCGGGACTAGGCGGCAGTTCCCCCCACCAGGCGGCGGCATTTGGGGCATTATTTGTGGGTCAGAAAGTGAGAAAAGTGACCTAAAATAGAACCGGGACTAGGCGGCAGTTCCCCCCACCAGGCGGCGGCATTTGGGGCATTATTTGTGGGTCAGAAAGTGAGAAAAGTGACCTAAAATAGAACCGGGACTAGGCGGCAGTTCCCCCCACCAGGCGGCGGCATTTGGGGCATTATTTGTGGGTAAGAAAGTGAGAAAAGTGACCTAAAATAGAACCGGGACTAGGCGGCAGTTCCCCCCACCAGGCGGCGGCATTTGGGGCATTATTTGTGGGTCAGAAAGTGAGAAAAGTGACCTAAAATAGAACCGGGACTAGGCGGCAGTTCCCCCACCAGATGGCGGCATTTGGGGACCCGTAGTGTGGGCAGAAAACTCACCAAAGTGACTTAAAATAGAACCGGTGCAGGCGGCATGTTCCCCCACCAGATGGCGGCATTTGGGGACCCGTAGTGTGGGTAGAAAACTCACCAAAGTGACTTAAAATAGAACCGGTGCAGGCGGCATGTTCCCCCACCAGATGGCGGCATTTGGGGACCCGTAGTGTGGGTAGAAAACTCACCAAAGTGACTTAAAATAGAACCGGTGCAGGCGGCATGTTCCCCCACCAGATGGCGGCATTTGGGGAGCCGTAGTGTGGGCAGAAAACTCACCAAAGTGACTTAAAATAGAACCGGTGCAGGCGGCATGTTCCCCCACCAGATGGCGGCATTTGGGGACCCGTAGTGTGGGCAGAAAACTCACCAAAGTGACTTAAAATAGAACCGGTGCAGGCGGCATGTTCCCCCACCAGATGGCGGCATTTGGGGACCCGTAGTGTGGGCAGAAAACTCACCAAAGTGACTTAAAATAGAACCGGTGCAGGCGGCATGTTCCCCCACCAGATGGCGGCATTTGGGGACCCGTAGTGTGGGCAGAAAACTCACCAAAGTGACTTAAAATAGAACCGGTGCAGGCGGCATGTTCCCCCACCAGATGGCGGCATTTGGGGACCTGCAGTGTGGGTAGAAAACTCACCAAAGTGTCCTAAAATAGAACCGGGACCAGGGGGCCTCTTCCCCCACCAGGTGGCGGGCTTGGGGGGCTTGGTTTCCGGGTAGAAAACTCACCAAAGTGTCCTAAAATAGAACCGGGACCAGGGGGCATGTTCCCCCACCAGGCGGCGGGCTTGGGGGGCTTGGTTTGCGGGTAGAAAACTCACCAAAGTGTCCTAAAATAGAACCAGGACCAGGGGGCATGTTCCCCCACCAGGCGGCGGGCTTGGGGGGCTTGGTTTGCGGGTAGAAAACTCACCAAAGTGTCCTAAAATAGAACCGGGACCAGGGGGCCTCTTCCCCCACCAGGCGGCGGGCTTGGGGGGCTTGGTTTGCGGGTAGAAAACTCACCAAAGTGACCTAAAATAGAACCGGGCTAGGCGGCATGTTCCCCCACCAGGCGGCGGGCTTGGGGGGCTTGGTTTGCGGGTAGAAAACTCACCAAAGTGTCCTAAAATAGAACCGGGACCAGGGGGCATGTTCCCCCACCAGGCGGCGGGCTTGGGGGGCTTGGTTTGCGGGTAGAAAACTCACCAAAGTGTCCTAAAATAGAACCGGGACCAGGGGGCATCTTCCCCCACCAGGCGGCGGGCTTGGGGGGCTTGGTTTGCGGGTAGAAAACTCACCAAAGTGTCCTAAAATAGAACCGGGACCAGGGGGCATGTTCCCCCACCAGGCGGCGGGCTTGGGGGGCTTGGTTTGCGGGTAGAAAACTCACCAAAGTGTCCTAAAATAGAACCAGGACCAGGGGGCATGTTCCCCCACCAGGCGGCGGGCTTGGGGGGCTTGGTTTGCGGGTAGAAAACTCACCAAAGTATCGGCAAAATAGAACCAGGGAAGGGGGGGATGTCGGTCACAAGGTGCCCGAGTCAGAGAACCAGGAAAACGGACATAAATCCAGAAAACCTCGGTGTCTGACTGCTCCTCAAAAAGTGGTCTTTTTGATGTCACGAGCGCAACCACCTAGAGGTTAATGGGGAGGGATGGTGTGAGCGCAAACGGATTTTTCCTAAGTGTGACTGCTCCTCAAAAAGTGGTCTTTTTGATGTCACGAGCGCAACCACCTAGAGGTTAATGGGGAGGGATGGTGTGAGCGCAAACGGATTTTTCCCAAGTGTGACTGCTCCTCAAAAAGTGGTCTTTTTGATGTCACGAGCGCAACCACCTAGAGGTTAATAGGGAGCGAGTACAACAGGGGAGGGAGTGAATGGGCTCGGACTGTGGCCGAGCCTGGTGCCTCAAAATCGGACAAGGTTGGACTGGAAGCCCGCTGAGAACTCTGGTTCTTTTGCCAGACGAAACGAATTTTTTCCGAGTGTGACTGCTCTGCAAAAAGTGGTCTTTTTGATGTCACGAGCGCAACCACCTAGAGGTTAATGGGGAGGGAGTGGAAAAAACGACAAAGTGTTGAGCTCCGGACCGGGATGGCGGGCGACTCGAGCGGTCATGCCCGACTTTGAGACACTTTGTCGCGGTCATGCGAGCGACCTCCACTGCTCCCCGGAGGTGCCCCGGACCGGGTTGGCGGGTGACTCGAGCGGTCGTGCCCGACTTTGAGACACTTTGTCGCGGTCATGCGGGCGTCCTCCGCCGGTCCCCGGAGGTGCCCCGGACCGGGTTGGCGGGTGACTCGAGCGGTCATGCCCGACTTTGAGACACTTTGTCGCGGTCATGCGGGCGTCCTCCGCCGGTCCCCGGAGGTGCCCCGGACCGGGTTGGCGGGTGACTCGAGCGGTCGTGCCCGACTTTGAGACACTTTGTCGCGGTCATGCGGGCGTCCTCCGCCGGTCCCCGGAGGTGCCCCGGACCGGGTTGGCGGGTGACTCGAGCGGTCGTGCCCGACTTTGAGACACTTTGTCGCGGTCATGCGGGCGTCCTCCGCCGGTCCCCGGAGGTGCCCCGGACCGGGTTGGCGGGTGACTCGAGCGGTCATGCCCGACTTTGAGACACTTTGTCGCGGTCATGCGGGCCTCCTCCGCCGGTCCCTGGAGGTGCCCCGGACCGGGTTGGCGGGTGACTCGAACGGTCATGCCCGACTTTGAGACACTTTGTCGCGGTCATGCGGGCGTCCTCCGCCGGTCCCTGGAGGTGCCCCGGACCGGGTTGGCGGGTGACTCGAGCGGTCGTGCCCGACTTTGAGACACTTTGTCGCGGTCATGCGAGCGACCTCCGCCGGTCCCCGGAGGTTCCCCGGACCGGGTTGGCGGGTGACTCGAACGGTCGTGCCCGACTTTGAGACACTTTGTCGCGGTCATGCGGGCGTCCTCCGCCGGTCCCTGGAGGTGCCCCGGACCGGGTTGGCGGGTGACTCGAGCGGTCGTGCCCGACTTTGAGACACTTTGTCGCGGTCATGCGGGCGTCCTCCGCCGGTCCCTGGAGGTGCCCCGGACCGGGTTGGCGGGTGACTCGAGCGGTCATGCCCGACTTTGAGACACTTTGTCGCGGTCATGCGGGCGTCCTCCGCCGGTCCCTGGAGGTGCCCCGGAAAGGGTTGGCGGGTGACTCGAGCGGTCATGCCCGACTTTGAGACACTTTGTCGCGGTCATGCGGGCGTCCTCCGCCGGTCCCTGGAGGTGCCCCGGACCGGGTTGGCGGGTGACTCGAGCGGTCGTGCCCGACTTTGAGACACTTTGTCGCGGTCATGCGGGCGTCCTCCGCCGGTCCCTGGAGGTGCCCCGGACCGGGTTGGCGGGTGACTCGAGCGGTCATGCCCGACTTTGAGACACTTTGCCGCGGTCATGCGGGCGACCTCCGCCGGTCCCTGGAGGTGCCCCGGACCGGGTTGGCGGGTGACTCGAGCGGTCGTGCCCGACTTTGAGACACTTTGCCGCGGTCATGCGGGCGACCTCCGCCGGTCCCTGGATGGCGGGCTCCAGTGAGGTCGGCGGGGGAAGGCTCGGGCTGAGGCCGACTTCGGTGCCTCAAAGTCGGACAAGGTTGGATTGGAAGTCCGCTGTGTTGAGGACCAGTGGCATTCGGCGGTGGAACGCTCAGAACTTGGCCGACATCGGTGCCTCAACGTCGGACAAGGTTGGAGTGGATGACCGCTGATAACTCTGGTTCTTTTGCCAGACGAAAGAAATTTTTCCCGAGTGTGACTGCTCTGAAAAAAGTGGTCTTTTTGATGTCACGAGCGCAACCACCTAGAGGTTAATAGGGAGGCACCATAACAGGAGAGGGAGTGAAAAGGCTCGGAGGGTGGCCGAGCCTGGTGCCTCAAAATCGGACAAGGTTGGAGTGGATGACCGCTGAAAACTCTGGTTCTTTTGCCAGACGAAAGAAATTTTTCCCGAGTGTGACTGCTCTGAAAAAAGTGGTCTTTTTGATGTCACGAGCGCAACCACCTAGAGGTTAATAGGGAGGCACCATAACAGGAGAGGGAGTGAAAAGGCTCGGACGGTGGCCGAGCCTGGTGCCTCAAAATCGGACAAGGTTGGAGTGGATGACCGCTGAAAACTCTGGTTCTTTTGCCAGACGAAAGAAATTTTTCCCGAGTGTGACTGCTCTGAAAAAAGTGGTCTTTTTGATGTCACGAGCGCAACCACCTAGAGGTTAATAGGGAGGCACCATAACAGGAGAGGGAGTGAAAAGGCTCGGAGGGTGGCCGAGCCTGGTGCCTCAAAATCGGACAAGGTTGGAGTGGATGACCGCTGAAAACTCTGGTTCTTTTGCCAGACGAAATAAATTTTTCCCGAGTGTGACTGCTCTGCAAAAAGTGGTCTTTTTGATGTCACGAGCGCAACCACCTAGAGGTTAATAGGGAGGCACCATAACAGGAGAGGGAGTGAAAAGGCTCGGAGGGTGGCCGAGCCTGGTGCCTCAAAATCGGACAAGGTTGGAGTGGATGACCGCTGAAAACTCTGGTTCTTTTGCCAGACGAAATAAATTTTTTCCGAGTGTGACTGCTCCTCAAAAAGTGGTCTTTTTGATGTCACGAGCGCAACCACCTAGAGGTTAATAGGGAGGCACCATAACAGGAGAGGGAGTGAAAAGGCTCGGAGGGTGGCCGAGCCTGGTGCCTCAAAGTCGGACAAGGTTGGAGTGGATGACCGCTGAAAACTCTGGTTCTTTTGCCAGACGAAAGAAATTTTTTCCGAGTGTGACTGCTCTGCAAAAAGTGGTCTTTTTGATGTCACGAGCGCAACCACCTAGAGGTTAATAGGGAGGCACCATAACAGGAGAGGGAGTGAAAAGGCTCGGAGGGTGGCCGAGCCTGGTGCCTCAAAATCGGACAAGGTTGGAGTGGATGACCGCTGAAAACTCTGGTTCTTTTGCCTGACGAAAGAAATTTTTTCCGAGTGTGACTGCTCTGCAAAAAGTGGTCTTTTTGATGTCACGAGCGCAACCACCTAGAGGTTAATAGGGAGGCACCATAACAGGAGAGGGAGTGAAAAGGCTCGGAGGGTGGCCGAGCCTGGTGCCTCAAAATCGGACAAGGTTGGAGTGGATGACCGCTGAAAACTCTGGTTCTTTTGCCAGACGAAATACATTTTTTCCGAGTGTGACTGCTCTGCAAAAAGTGGTCTTTTTGATGTCACGAGCGCAACCACCTAGAGGTTAATAGGGAGGCACCATAACAGGAGAGGGAGTGAAAAGGCTCGGAGGGTGGCCGAGCCTGGTGCCTCAAAGTCGGACAAGGTTGGAGTGGATGACCGCTGAGAACTCTGGTTCTTTTGCCTGACGAAAGAAATTTTTTCCGAGTG
>NW_028258739.1:0-44299 GCF_982586985.1 Callionymus lyra
TATTTTTTTTACCTCTTCAAAACTCCAATTTTTTATTTTTTTTTTTACCTCTTCAAAACTCCAACTTTTTTTTTTTTTTTTTTACCTCTTCAAAACTCCAACATTGATTTTTTGTTGCTTTTTTTACCTCTTCAAAACTCCAACTTTTTTCTTTTTTTTTACCTCTTCAAAACTCTATTTTTTTTTTTTTTTTTACCTCTTCAAAACTCCACAAATTTTTTTATTTATTTTTTTACCTCTTCAAAACTCCAACTTTTTTTTTTTTTTTTTACCTCATCAAAACTCCAACTTTTTTTTTTTTTTTTTTACCTCTTCAAAACTCCTAAATTATTTTTATTTTTTTTTACCTCTTCAAAACTCCACAATTTTTTTTTTTTTTTTACCTCTTCAAAACTCCAACATTAATTTTTTTTTTACCTCTTCAAAACTCCTAAATTTTTATTTTTTTTTACCTCTTCAAAACTCCACAATTTTTTTTTTTTACCTCTTCAAAACTCCACAATTTTTTTTTTTTTTTTTTTACCTCTTCAAAACTCCAACTTTTTTTTTTTTTTACCTATTCAAAACTCCTAAATTTTTTATTTTTTTTTTACCTCTTCAAAACTCCAACATTGATTTTTTGTTCCTTTTTTTACCTCTTCAAAACTCCACAATTTTTTTTTTTTTTTTTTTTTACCTCTTCAAAACTCCAACTTTTTTTTTTTTTTTTTTACCTCTTCAAAACTCCAACTTTTTTTTTTTTTTTTTTACCTCTTCAAAACTCCAACATTGATTTTTTGTTGCTTTTTTTACCTCTTCAAAACTCCAATTTATTTTTTATTTTTTTACCTCTTCAAAACTCCACAAATTTTTTTTTTTTTTTTTTTTACCTCTTCAAAACTCCAACTTTTTTATTTATTTTTTTACCTCTTCAAAACTCCTAAATTTTTTTATTTATTTTTTTTACCTCTTCAAAACTCCACAATTTTTTTATTTTTTTTTTACCTCTTCAAAACTCCTAAATTTTTTTTTTTTTTTACCTCTTCAAAACTCCACAATTTTTTATTTTTTTTTTACCTATTCAAAACTCCTAAATTTTTTTTTTTTTTTTTTTACCTCTTCAAAACTCCAACATTGATTTTTTGTTCCTTTTTTTACCTCTTCAAAACTCCAACTTTTTTTTTTTTTACCTCAGCAAAACTCAACTTTTTTTTTTTTTTTTTTTACCTCTTCAAAACTCCAACTTTTTATTTTTTTTTACCTCTTCAAAACTCTACAATTTTTTTTTTTACCTCTTCAAAACTCCAACATTATTTTTTTTTTTTTACCTCTTCAAAACTCCACAATTTTTTTTTTTTTTTTTACCTCTTCAAAACTCCTAAATTTTTTTTTCCTCTTCAAAACTCCAACATTGATTTTTTGTTCCTTTTTTTACCTCTTCAAAACTCCAACTTTTTTCTTTTTTTTTACCTCTTCAAAACTCTATTTTTTTTTTTTTTTTTTACCTCTTCAAAACTCCACAAATTTTTTTATTTATTTTTTTTACCTCTTCAAAACTCCAACTTTTTTTTTTTTTTTTTACCTCATCAAAACTCCAACTTTTTTTTTTTTTTTTTACCTCTTCAAAACTCCTAAATTATTTTTATTTTTTTTTTACCTCTTCAAAACTCCACAATTTTTTTTTTTTTTTTACCTCTTCAAAACTCCAACATTAATTTTTTTTTTACCTCTTCAAAACTCCTAAATTTTTTTTTTTTTTTACCTCTTCAAAACTCCACAATTTTTTTTTTTTTACCTCTTCAAAACTCCACAATTTTTTTTTTTTTTTTTTTACCTCTTCAAAACTCCAACTTTTTTTTTTTTTTACCTATTCAAAACTCCTAAATTTTTTATTTTTTTTTTACCTCTTCAAAACTCCAACATTGATTTTTTGTTCCTTTTTTTACCTCTTCAAAACTCCACAATTTTTTATTTTTTTTTTTTTACCTCTTCAAAACTCCAACTTTTTATTTTTTTTTACCTCTTCAAAACTCTACAATTTTTTTATTTATTTTTTTTACCTCTTCAAAACTCCAACTTTTTTTTTTTTTTTTACCTCTTCAAAACTCCAACTTTTTTTTTTTTTTTTTTACCTCTTCAAAACTCCAACATTGATTTTTTGTTGCTTTTTTTACCTCTTCAAAACTCCAACTTTTTTCTTTTTTTTTACCTCTTCAAAACTCTATTTTTTTTTTTTTTTTTACCTCTTCAAAACTCCACAAATTTTTTTATTTATTTTTTTTACCTCTTCAAAACTCCAACTTTTTTTTTTTTTTTTTTTACCTCATCAAAACTCCAACTTTTTTTTTTTTTTTTTTACCTCTTCAAAACTCCTAAATTATTTTTATTTTTTTTTTACCTCTTCAAAACTCCACAATTTTTTTTTTTTTTTTACCTCTTCAAAACTCCAACATTAATTTTTTTTTTACCTCTTCAAAACTCCTAAATTTTTATTTTTTTTTACCTCTTCAAAACTCCACAATTTTTTTTTTTTTACCTCTTCAAAACTCCACAATTTTATTTTTTTTTTTTTTACCTCTTCAAAACTCCAACTTTTTTTTTTTTTTACCTATTCAAAACTCCTAAATTTTTTATTTTTTTTTTACCTCTTCAAAACTCCAACATTGATTTTTTGTTCCTTTTTTTACCTCTTCAAAACTCCACAATTTTTTTTTTTTTTTTTTTTTTACCTCTTCAAAACTCCAACTTTTTATTTTTTTTTACCTCTTCAAAACTCTACAATTTTTTTATTTATTTTTTTTACCTCTTCAAAACTCCAACTTTTTTTTTTTTTTTTACCTCTTCAAAACTCCAACTTTTTTTTTTTTTTTTTTACCTCTTCAAAACTCCAACATTGATTTTTTGTTGCTTTTTTTACCTCTTCAAAACTCCAATTTATTTTTTATTTTTTTACCTCTTCAAAACTCCACAAATTTTTTTATTTTTTTTTTTTTACCTCTTCAAAACTCCAACTTTTTTATTTATTTTTTTACCTCTTCAAAACTCCTAAATTTTTTTATTTATTTTTTTTACCTCTTCAAAACTCCACAATTTTTTTATTTTTTTTTTACCTCTTCAAAACTCCTAAATTTTTTTTTTTTTTTACCTCTTCAAAACTCCTAAATTTTTTTTTTTTTTTTTTTACCTCTTCAAAACTCCAACATTGATTTTTTGTTCCTTTTTTTACCTCTTCAAAACTCCAACTTTTTTTTTTTTTACCTCAGCAAAACTCAACTTTTTTTTTTTTTTTTTTACCTCTTCAAAACTCCAACTTTTTATTTTTTTTTACCTCTTCAAAACTCTACAATTTTTTTTTTTACCTCTTCAAAACTCCAACATTATTTTTTTTTTTTTACCTCTTCAAAACTCCAACATTGATTTTTTGTTCCTTTTTTTACCTCTTCAAAACTCCAACTTTTTTTTTTTTTTACCTCTTCAAAACTCCAACTTTTTTTTTTTTTTTTTACCTCTTCAAAACTCCACAATTTTTTTTATTTTTTTTTTTTACCTCTTCAAAACTCCAACTTTTTTTTTTTTTTTTTTACCTCTTCAAAACTCCACAATTTTTTTTATTTATTTTTTTTACCTCTTCAAAACTCCAACTTTTTTTTTTTTTTTTTTTACCTCTTCAAAACTCCAACATTGATTTTTTGTTCTTTTTTTTACCTCTTCAAAACTCAATTTTTTTTTATTTTTTTTTTACCTCTTCAAAACTCCAACTTTTTTTTTTTTTTTTTACCTCTTCAAAACTCCACAATTTTTTTTATTTTTTTTTTTTACCTCTTCAAAACTCCAACTTTTTTTTTTTTTTTTTTTACCTCTTCAAAACTCCAACATTGATTTTTTGTTCCTTTTTTTACCTCTTCAAAACTCAATTTTTTTTATTTTTTTTTTACCTCTTCAAAACTCCAACTTTTTTTTTTTTTTACCTCTTCAAAACTCCACAATTTTTTTTTTTTTTTTTTTTTACCTCTTCAAAACTCCAACTTTTTTTTTTTTTTACCTATTCAAAACTCCTAAATTTTTTATTTTTTTTTTACCTCTTCAAAACTCCAACATTGATTTTTTGTTCCTTTTTTTACCTCTTCAAAACTCCACAATTTTTTTTTTTTTTTTTTTTTACCTCTTCAAAACTCCAACTTTTTATTTTTTTTTACCTCTTCAAAACTCTACAATTTTTTTATTTATTTTTTTTACCTCTTCAAAACTCCAACTTTTTTATTTTTTTTTACCTCTTCAAAACTCCAACTTTTTTTTTTTTTTTTTTACCTCTTCAAAACTCCAACATTGATTTTTTGTTGCTTTTTTTACCTCTTCAAAACTCCAACTTTTTTCTTTTTTTTTACCTCTTCAAAACTCTATTTTTTTTTTTTTTTTTTACCTCTTCAAAACTCCACAAATTTTTTTATTTATTTTTTTTACCTCTTCAAAACTCCAACTTTTTTTTTTTTTTTTTTACCTCATCAAAACTCCAACTTTTTTTTTTTTTTTTTTACCTCTTCAAAACTCCTAAATTATTTTTATTTTTTTTTTACCTCTTCAAAACTCCACAATTTTTTTTTTTTTTTTACCTCTTCAAAACTCCAACATTAATTTTTTTTTTACCTCTTCAAAACTCCTAAATTTTTATTTTTTTTTACCTCTTCAAAACTCCACAATTTTTTTTTTTTTACCTCTTCAAAACTCCACAATTTTTTTTTTTTTTTTTTTACCTCTTCAAAACTCCAACTTTTTTTTTTTTTTACCTATTCAAAACTCCTAAATTTTTTATTTTTTTTTTACCTCTTCAAAACTCCAACATTGATTTTTTGTTCCTTTTTTTACCTCTTCAAAACTCCACAATTTTTTTTTTTTTTTTTTTTACCTCTTCAAAACTCCAACTTTTTATTTTTTTTTACCTCTTCAAAACTCTACAATTTTTTTATTTATTTTTTTTACCTCTTCAAAACTCCAACTTTTTTTTTTTTTTTTTACCTCTTCAAAACTCCAACTTTTTTTTTTTTTTTTTTACCTCTTCAAAACTCCAACATTGATTTTTTGTTGCTTTTTTTACCTCTTCAAAACTCCAATTTATTTTTTATTTTTTTTACCTCTTCAAAACTCCACAAATTTTTTTATTTTTTTTTTTTACCTCTTCAAAACTCCAACTTTTTTATTTATTTTTTTACCTCTTCAAAACTCCTAAATTTTTTTATTTATTTTTTTTACCTCTTCAAAACTCCACAATTTTTTTATTTTTTTTTTACCTCTTCAAAACTCCTAAATTTTTTTTTTTTTTTACCTCTTCAAAACTCCACAATTTTTTATTTTTTTTTTACCTATTCAAAACTCCTAAATTTTTTTTTTTTTTTTTTTACCTCTTCAAAACTCCAACATTGATTTTTTGTTCCTTTTTTTACCTCTTCAAAACTCCAACTTTTTTTTTTTTTTACCTCAGCAAAACTCAACTTTTTTTTTTTTTTTTTTTACCTCTTCAAAACTCCAACTTTTTATTTTTTTTTACCTCTTCAAAACTCTACAATTTTTTTTTTTACCTCTTCAAAACTCCAACATTATTTTTTTTTTTTTACCTCTTCAAAACTCCAACATTGATTTTTTGTTCCTTTTTTTACCTCTTCAAAACTCCAACTTTTTTTTTTTTTTACCTCTTCAAAACTCCAACTTTTTTTTTTTTTTTTTTACCTCTTCAAAACTCCACAATTTTTTTTATTTTTTTTTTTTACCTCTTCAAAACTCCAACTTTTTTTTTTTTTTTTTTACCTCTTCAAAACTCCACAATTTTTTTTATTTATTTTTTTTACCTCTTCAAAACTCCAACTTTTTTTTTTTTTTTTTTTACCTCTTCAAAACTCCAACATTGATTTTTTGTTCTTTTTTTTACCTCTTCAAAACTCAATTTTTTTTTATTTTTTTTTACCTCTTCAAAACTCCAACTTTTTTTTTTTTTTTTTACCTCTTCAAAACTCCACAATTTTTTTTATTTTTTTTTTTTACCTCTTCAAAACTCCAACTTTTTTTTTTTTTTTTTTTACCTCTTCAAAACTCCAACATTGATTTTTTGTTCCTTTTTTTACCTCTTCAAAACTCAATTTTTTTTATTTTTTTTTTACCTCTTCAAAACTCCAACTTTTTTTTTTTTTACCTCTTCAAAACTCCACAATTTTTTTTTTTTTTTTTTTACCTCTTCAAAACTCCAACTTTTTTTTTTTTTTTACCTCTTCAAAACTCTACAATTTTTTTTTTTACCTCTTCAAAACTCCAACATTATTATTTTTTTTTTTTTTACCTCTTCAAAACTCCAACTTTTTTTTTTTTTTTTTTACCTCTTCAAAACTCCACAATTTTTTTTATTTTTTTTTTTTACCTCTTCAAAACTCCAACTTTTTTTTTTTTTTTTTACCTCTTCAAAACTCCAACATTGATTTTTGTTCTTTTTTTTACCTCTTCAAAACTCAATTTTTTTTTTTTTTTTTTACCTCTTCAAAACTCCAACTTTTTTTTTTTTTTACCTCTTCAAAACTCCAACATTGATTTTTTGTTCCTTTTTTTACCTCTTCAAAACTCCAACTTTTTTTTTTTTTTACCTCTTCAAAACTCCAACTTTTTTTTTTTTTTTTTTACCTCTTCAAAACTCCACAATTTTTTTTATTTTTTTTTTTTACCTCTTCAAAACTCCAACTTTTTTTTTTTTTTTTTTTACCTCTTCAAAACTCCAACATTGATTTTTTGTTCCTTTTTTTACCTCTTCAAAACTCTATTTTTTTTTATTTTTTTTTTACCTCTTCAAAACTCCAACTTTTTTTTTTTTTTACCTCTTCAAAACTCCACAATTTTTTTTTTTTTTTTTTACCTCTTCAAAACTCCAACTTTTTTTTTTTTTTTTACCTCTTCAAAACTCTACAATTTTTTTTTTTACCTCTTCAAAACTCCAACATTATTATTATTATTTTTTTTACCTCTTCAAAACTCCAACTTTTTTTTTTTTTTTTTTTTTTACCTCTTCAAAACTCCAACTTTTTTTTTTTTTTTTTACCTCTTCAAAACTCCTAAATTATTTTTATTTTATTTTTACCTCTTCAAAACTCCACAATTTTTTTTTTTTTTTTTACCTCTTCAAAACTCCAACATTAATTTTTTTTTTACCTCTTCAAAACTCCTAAATTTTTTTTTTTTTTTTACCTCTTCAAAACTCCAACATTAATTTTTTTTTTACCTCTTCAAAACTCCTAAATTTTTTTTTTTTTTACCTCTTCAAAACTCCACAATTTTTTTTTTTTTTTTTACCTCTTCAAAACTCCACAATTTTTTTTTTTTTTTTACCTATTCAAAACTCCTAAATTTTTTTTTTTTTTTTTTTACCTCTTCAAAACTCCGCAATTTTTTTTTTTTTTTTTACCTCTTCAAAACTCCTAAATTTTTATTTTTTTTTACCTCTTCAAAACTCCAACATTGATTTTTTGTTCCTTTTTTTACCTCTTCAAAACTCAATTTTTTTTTTTTTTTTTTACCTCTTCAAAACTCCAACTTTTCTTTTTTTTTTACCTATTCAAAACTCCTAATTTTTTTTTTTTTTTTTTACCTCTTCAAAACTCCAACATTGATTTTTTGTTGCTTTTTTTACCTCTTCAAAACTCCAATTTATTTTATTTTTTTTTACCTCTTCAAAACTCCACAAATTTTTTTATTTATTTTTTTTACCTCTTCAAAACTCCAACTTTTTTATTTATTTTTTTACCTCTTCAAAACTCCTAAATGTTTTTATTTATTTTTTTTACCTCTTCAAAACTCCACAATTTTTTTTTTTTTTTTTTACCTCTTCAAAACTCCTAAATTTTTTTTTTTTTTTACCTATTCAAAACTCCTACATTTTTTTTTTTTTTTTACCTCTTCAAAACTCCAACATTGATTTTTTGTTGCTTTTTTTACCTCTTCAAAACTCCAATTTATTTTATTTTTTTTTACCTCTTCCAACTCCACAAATTTTTTTATTTATTTTTTTTACCTCTTCAAAACTCCTAAATTTTTTTTATTTTTTTTTTACCTCTTCAAAACTCCACAATTTTTTTTTTTTTTTTTTACCTCTTCAAAACTCCTAATTTTTTTTTTTTTTTACCTCTTCAAAACTCCACAATTTTTTTTTTTTTTTTTTTTACCTCTTCAAAACTCCACAATTTTTTTTTTTTTTACCTATTCAAAACTCCTAAATTTTTTTTTTTTTTTTTTTACCTCTTCAAAACTCCGCAATTTTTTTTTTTTTTTTTTACCTCTTCAAAACTCCTAAATTTTTTTTTTTTTTTACCTCTTCAAAACTCCAACATTGATTTTTTGTTCCTTTTTTTACCTCTTCAAAACTCAATTTTTTTTTTTTTTTTTTACCTCTTCAAAACTCCAACTTTTTTTTTTTTTTTACCTATTCAAAACTCCTAAATTTTTTTTTTTTTTTTTACCTCTTCAAAACTCCAACATTGATTTTTTGTTTCTTTTTTTACCTCTTCAAAACTCCAATTTATTTTATTTTTTTTTACCTCTTCAAAACTCCACAAATTTTTTTATTTATTTTTTTTACCTCTTCAAAACTCCAACTTTTTTATTTATTTTTTTACCTCTTCAAAACTCCACAATTTTTTTTATTTTTTTTTACCTCTTCAAAACTCCTAAATTTTTTTTTTTTTTTTACCTATTCAAAACTCCTAAATTTTTTTTTTTTTTTTTTTACCTCTTCAAAACTCCAACATTGATTTTTTGTTCCTTTTTTTACCTCTTCAAAACTCCAACTTTTTTTTTTTTTTACCTCTTCAAAACTCAGATTTCTTTTTTTTTTTTTTTTTACCTCTTCAAAACTCCAACTTTATTATTTTTTTTACCTATTCAAAACTCCTAAATTTTTTTTTTTTTTTTTTACCTCTTCAAAACTCAAACATTGATTTTTTGTTGCTTTTTTTACCTCTTCAAAACTCCAACTTTTTTTTTTATTTTTTTTTTACCTCTTCAAAACTCCACAATTTTTTTTATTTTTTTTTTACCTATTCAAAACTCCTAAATTTTTTATTTTTTTTTTACCTCTTCAAAACTCCAACATTGATTTTTTGTTGCTTTTTTTACCTCTTCAAAACTCAATTTTTTTTTTTTACCTATTCAAAACTCCTAAATTTTTTATTTATTTTTTTACCTCTTCAAAACTCCACAATTTTTTATTTTTTTTTACCTCTTCAAAACTCCTACATTTTTTTTTTTTTTTACCTCTTCAAAACTCCACAATTTTTTTTTTTTTTTTACCTCTTCAAAACTCCACAATTTTTTTTTTTTTTTAACCTATTCAAAACTCCTAAATTTTTTTTTTTTTTTTACCTCTTCAAAACTCCAACATTGATTTTTTGTTGCTTTTTTTACCTCTTCAAAACTCCAACTTTTTTTTTTTTTAACCTCTTCAAAACTCAATTTTTTTTTTTTTTTTACCTCTTCAAAACTCCACAAATCTTTCATTTATTTTTTTTACCTATTCAAAACTCCAACTTTTTTTTTTTTTTTTTACCTCTTCAAAACTCCACACATTTTTTATTTATTTTTTTTACCTCTTCAAAACTCCAACTTTTTTTTTTTTTTTTTACCTCTTCAAAACTCCTAAATTTTTTTATTTTTTTTTTACCTCTTCAAAACTCCACAATTTTTTTTTTTTTTTTTTACCTCTTCAAAACTCCAACATTTTTTTTTTTTACCTCTTCAAAACTCCTAAATTTTTATTTTTTTTTACCTCTTCAAAACTCCACAATTTTTTTTTTTTTTTTTTTACCTCTTCAAAACTCCACAATTTTTTTTTTTTTTTTTTACCTCTTCAAAACTCCAACTTTTTTTTTTTTTTTACCTCTTCAAAACTCAATTTTTTTTTTTTTTTTTACCTCTTCAAAACTCCACAATTTTTTTTTTTTTTTTACCTCTTCAAAACTCCTAAATTTTTTTTTTTTTTACCTCTTCAAAACTCCACAATTTTTTTTTTTTTTTTTTTTTACCTCTTCAAAACTCCACAATTTTTTTTATATTTTTTTTACCTATTCAAAACTCCAACATTGATTTTTTGTTCCTTTTTTTACCTCTTCAAAACTCCAACTTTTTTTTTTTTTTACCTCTTCAAAACTCCACAATTTTTTTTTTTTTACCTCTTCAAAACTCCAACTTTTTTTTTTTTTTTTTACCTATTCAAAACTCAAATTTTTTGTTCCTTTTTTTTCCTCTTCAAAACTCCACAATTTTTTTTTTTTTTTTTACCTCTTCAAAACTCCACAAATCTTTTCATTTATTTTTTTTACCCATTCAAAACTCCAACTTTTTTTTTTTTTTTTTTACCTCTTCAAAACTCCACACATTTTTTTATTTATTTTTTTTACCTCTTCAAAACTCCAACTTTTTTTTTTTTTTTTACCTCTTCAAAACTCCTAAATTTTTTTTTTTTTTTTTTACCTCTTCAAAACTCCACAATTTTTTTTTTTTTTTTTTACCTCTTCAAAACTCCATCATTTTTTTTTTTTACCTCTTCAAAACTCCTAAATTTTTTATTTTTTTTTACCTCTTCAAAACTCCACAATTTTTTTTTTTTTTTTTACCTCTTCAAAACTCCACAATTTTTTTTTTTTTTTTTTACCTCTTCAAAACTCCAACTTTTTTTTTTTTTTTTTTTTACCTCTTCAAAACTCCAACATTGATTTTTTGTTCTTTTTTTTACCTCTTCAAAACTCAATTTTTTTTTAGTTTTTTTTTACCTCTTCAAAACTCCAACTTTTTTTTTTTTTTTTTACCTCTTCAAAACTCCACAATTTTTTTTATTTTTTTTTTTTTACCTCTTCAAAACTCCAACTTTTTTTTTTTTTTTTTTTACCTCTTCAAAACTCCAACATTGATTTTTTGTTCCTTTTTTTACCTCTTCAAAACTCATTTTTTTTTTTTTTTTTTTTTACCTCTTCAAAACTCCAACTTTTTTTTTTTTTTACCTCTTCAAAACTCCACAATTTTTTTTTTTTTTTTTTTTACCTCTTCAAAACTCCAACTTTTTTTTTTTTTTTACCTCTTCAAAACTCTACAATTTTTTTTTTTACCTCTTCAAAACTCCAACATTATTATTATTTTTTTTTTACCTCTTCAAAACTCCAACTTTTTTTTTTTTTTTTTTACCTCTTCAAAACTCCACAATTTTTTTTATTTTTTTTTTTTACCTCTTCAAAACTCCAACTTTTTTTTTTTTTTTTTTACCTCTTCAAAACTCCAACATTGATTTTTTGTTCTTTTTTTTACCTCTTCAAAACTCAATTTTTTTTTATTTTTTTTTTACCTCTTCAAAACTCCAACTTTTTTTTTTTTTTACCTCTTCAAAACTCCAACATTGATTTTTTGTTCCTTTTTTTACCTCTTCAAAACTCCAACTTTTTTTTTTTTTTACCTCTTCAAAACTCCAACTTTTTTTTTTTTTTTTTACCTCTTCAAAACTCCACAATTTTTTTTATTTATTTTTTTTACCTCTTCAAAACTCCAACTTTTTTTTTTTTTTTTTTTTACCTCTTCAGAACTCCAACATTGATTTTTTGTTCCTTTTTTTACCTCTTCAAAACTCTATTTTTTTTTATTTTTTTTTTACCTCTTCAAAACTCCAACTTTTTTTTTTTTTTACCTCTTCAAAACTCCACAATTTTTTTTTTTTTTTTTTTACCTCTTCAAAACTCCAACTTTTTTTTTTTTTACCTCTTCAAAACTCTACAATTTTTTTTTTTACCTCTTCAAAACTCCAACATTATTATTATTATTTTTTTTACCTCTTCAAAACTCCAACTTTTTTTTTTTTTTTTTTTACCTCTTCAAAACTCCAACTTTTTTTTTTTTTTTTTTACCTCTTCAAAACTCCTAAATTATTTTTATTTTATTTTTACCTCTTCAAAACTCCACAATTTTTTTTTTTTTTTTTACCTCTTCAAAACTCCAACATTAATTTTTTTTTTACCTCTTCAAAACTCCTAAATTTTTTTTTTTTTTTTACCTCTTCAAAACTCCAACATTAATTTTTTTTTTACCTCTTCAAAACTCCTAAATTTTTTTTTTTTTTACCTCTTCAAAACTCCACAATTTTTTTTTTTTTTTTTACCTCTTCAAAACTCCACAATTTTTTTTTTTTTTTTTTACCTATTCAAAACTCCTAAATTTTTTTTTTTTTTTTTTTTACCTCTTCAAAACTCCGCAATTTTTTTTTTTTTTTTTTACCTCTTCAAAAATCCTAAATTTTTATTTTTTTTTACCTCTTCAAAACTCCAACATTGATTTTTTGTTCCTTTTTTTACCTCTTCAAAACTCAATTTTTTTTTTTTTTTTTTACCTCTTCAAAACTCCAACTTTTTTTTTTTTTTTACCTATTCAAAACTCCTAATTTTTTTTTTTTTTTTTTACCTCTTCAAAACTCCAACATTGATTTTTTGTTGCTTTTTTTACCTCTTCAAAACTCCAATTTATTTTATTTTTTTTTACCTCTTCAAAACTCCACAATTTTTTTTATTTATTTTTTTTACCTCTTCAAAACTCCAACTTTTTTATTTATTTTTTTACCTCTTCAAAACTCCTAAATTTTTTTATTTATTTTTTTTACCTCTTCAAAACTCCACAATTTTTTTTTTTTTTTTTTACCTCTTCAAAACTCCTAAATTTTTTTTTTTTTTTACCTATTCAAAACTCCTACATTTTTTTTTTTTTTTTTACCTCTTCAAAACTCCAACATTGATTTTTTGTTGCTTTTTTTACCTCTTCAAAACTCCAATTTATTTTATTTTTTTTTACCTCTTCCAACTCCACAAATTTTTTTATTTATTTTTTTTACCTCTTCAAAACTCCTAAATTTTTTTTATTTTTTTTTTACCTCTTCAAAACTCCACAATTTTTTTTTTTTTTTTTTACCTCTTCAAAACTCCTAATTTTTTTTTTTTTTTACCTCTTCAAAACTCCACAATTTTTTTTTTTTTTTTTTTTACCTCTTCAAAACTCCACAATTTTTTTTTTTTTTACCTATTCAAAACTCCTAAATTTTTTTTTTTTTTTTTTTTTACCTCTTCAAAACTCCGCAATTTTTTTTTTTTTTTTTTACCTCTTCAAAACTCCTAAATTTTTTTTTTTTTTTACCTCTTCAAAACTCCAACATTGATTTTTTGTTCCTTTTTTTACCTCTTCAAAACTCAATTTTTTTTTTTTTTTTTTACCTCTTCAAAACTCCAACTTTTTTTTTTTTTTTTTTACCTCATCAAAACTCCAACATTGATTTTTTGTTCCTTTTTTTACCTCTTCAAAACTCCTAAATTTTTTTTTTTTTTTTTACCTCTTCAAAACTCCACAATTTTTTTTTTTTTTTTACCTCTTCAAAACTCCATCATTTTTTTTTTTTACCTCTTCAAAACTCCTAAATTTTTTATTTTTTTTTACCTCTTCAAAACTCCACAATTTTTTTTTTTTTTTTTTTACCTCTTCAAAACTCCAACTTTTTTTTTTTTTTTTTTTTACCTCTTCAAAACTCCAACATTGATTTTTTGTTCTTTTTTTTACCTCTTCAAAACTCAATTTTTTTTTATTTTTTTTTTACCTCTTCAAAACTCCAACTTTTTTTTTTTTTTTTTTACCTCTTCAAAACTCCACAATTTTTTTTATTTTTTTTTTTTACCTCTTCAAAACTCCAACTTTTTTTTTTTTTTTTTTTACCTCTTCAAAACTCCAACATTGATTTTTTGTTCCTTTTTTTACCTCTTCAAAACTCAATTTTTTTTTTTTTTTTTTACCTCTTCAAAACTCCAACTTTTTTTTTTTTTTACCTCTTCAAAACTCCACAATTTTTTTTTTTTTTTTTTTACCTCTTCAAAACTCCAACTTTTTTTTTTTTTTACCTCTTCAAAACTCTACAATTTTTTTTTTTACCTCTTCAAAACTCCAACATTATTATTATTTTTTTTTTTACCTCTTCAAAACTCCAACTTTTTTTTTTTTTTTTTTACCTCTTCAAAACTCCACAATTTTTTTTATTTTTTTTTTTTACCTCTTCAAAACTCCAACTTTTTTTTTTTTTTTTTTTACCTCTTCAAAACTCCAACATTGATTTTTTGTTCTTTTTTTTACCTCTTCAAAACTCAATTTTTTTTTATTTTTTTTTTACCTCTTCAAAACTCCAACTTTTTTTTTTTTTTACCTCTTCAAAACTCCAACATTGATTTTTTGTTCCTTTTTTTACCTCTTCAAAACTCCAACTTTTTTTTTTTTTTACCTCTTCAAAACTCCAACTTTTTTTCTTTTTTTTTTACCTCTTCAAAACTCCACAATTTTTTTTATTTTTTTTTTTTACCTCTTCAAAACTCCAACTTTTTTTTTTTTTTTTTTTACCTCTTCAAAACTCCAACATTGATTTTTTGTTCCTTTTTTTACCTCTTCAAAACTCTATTTTTTTTTATTTTTTTTTTACCTCTTCAAAACTCCAACTTTTTTTTTTTTTTACCTCTTCAAAACTCCACAATTTTTTTTTTTTTTTTTTTACCTCTTCAAAACTCCAACTTTTTTTTTTTTTTACCTCTTCAAAACTCCAACATTATTATTATTATTTTTTTTACCTCTTCAAAACTCCAACTTTTTTTTTTTTTTTTTTACCTCTTCAAAACTCCAACTTTTTTTTTTTTTTTTTTACCTCTTCAAAACTCCTAAATTATTTTTATTTTATTTTTACCTCTTCAAAACTCCACAATTTTTTTTTTTTTTTTACCTCTTCAAAACTCCAACATTAATTTTTTTTTTACCTCTTCAAAACTCCTAAATTTTTTTTTTTTTTTTACCTCTTCAAAACTCCAACATTAATTTTTTTTTTACCTCTTCAAAACTCCTAAATTTTTTTTTTTTTTACCTCTTCAAAACTCCACAATTTTTTTTTTTTTTTTTACCTCTTCAAAACTCCACAATTTTTTTTTTTTTTTTACCTATTCAAAACTCCTAAATTTTTTTTTTTTTTTTTTACCTCTTCAAAACTCCGCAATTTTTTTTTTTTTTTTTTACCTCTTCAAAACTCCTAAATTTTTTTTTTTTTTTACCTCTTCAAAACTCCAACATTGATTTTTTGTTCCTTTTTTTACCTCTTCAAAACTCAATTTTTTTTATTTTTTTTTACCTCTTCAAAACTCCAACTTTTTTTTTTTTTTACCTATTCAAAACTCCTAATTTTTTTTTTTTTTTTTTACCTCTTCAAAACTCCAACATTGATTTTTTGTTGCTTTTTTTACCTCTTCAAAACTCCAATTTATTTTATTTTTTTTTACCTCTTCAAAACTCCACAAATTTTTTTATTTATTTTTTTTACCTCTTCAAAACTCCAACTTTTTTATTTATTTTTTTACCTCTTCAAAACTCCTAAATTTTTTTATTTATTTTTTTTACCTCTTCAAAACTCCACAATTTTTTTTTTTTTTTTTTACCTCTTCAAAACTCCTAAATTTTTTTTTTTTTTTACCTATTCAAAACTCCTACATTTTTTTTTTTTTTTTTTACCTCTTCAAAACTCCAACATTGATTTTTTGTTGCTTTTTTTACCTCTTCAAAACTCCAATTTATTTTATTTTTTTTTACCTCTTCCAACTCCACAAATTTTTTTATTTATTTTTTTTACCTCTTCAAAACTCCTAAATTTTTTTTATTTTTTTTTTACCTCTTCAAAACTCCACAATTTTTTTTTTTTTTTTTTACCTCTTCAAAACTCCTAATTTTTTTTTTTTTTTTACCTCTTCAAAACTCCACAATTTTTTTTTTTTTTTTTTTTACCTCTTCAAAACTCCACAATTTTTTTTTTTTTTTACCTATTCAAAACTCCTAAATTTTTTTTTTTTTTTTTTTACCTCTTCAAAACTCCGCAATTTTTTTTTTTTTTTTTTACCTCTTCAAAACTCCTAAATTTTTTTTTTTTTTTACCTCTTCAAAACTCCAACATTGATTTTTTATTCCTTTTTTTACCTCTTCAAAACTCAATTTTTTTTTTTTTTTTTTACCTCTTCAAAACTCCAACTTTTTTTTTTTTTTTTACCTATTCAAAACTCCTAAATTTTTTTATTTTTTTTACCTCTTCAAAACTCCAACATTGATTTTTTGTTTCTTTTTTTACCTCTTCAAAACTCCACAATTTTTTATTTTTTTTTTACCTCTTCAAAACTCCTAAATTTTTTTTTTTTTTTTACCTCTTCAAAACTCCACAATTTTTTTTTTTTTTTTTACCTATTCAAAACTCCTAAATTTTTTTTTTTTTTTTTTTACCTCTTCAAAACTCCAACATTGATTTTTTGTTCCTTTTTTTACCTCTTCAAAACTCCAACTTTTTTTTTTTTTTACCTCTTCAAAACTCAGATTTCTTTTTTTTTTTTTTTTTACCTCTTCAAAACTCCAACTTTATTATTTTTTTTACCTATTCAAAACTCCTAAATTTTTTTTTTTTTTTTTACCTCTTCAAAACTCAAACATTGATTTTTTGTTGCTTTTTTTACCTCTTCAAAACTCCAACTTTTTTTTTTATTTTTTTTTTACCTCTTCAAAACTCCACAATTTTTTTTTTTTTTTTTTTACCTATTCAAAACTCCTAAATTTTTTTTTTTTTTTTTACCTCTTCAAAACTCCAACATTGATTTTTTGTTGCTTTTTTTACCTCTTCAAAACTCAATTTTTTTTTTTTTACCTATTCAAAACTCCTAAATTTTTTTATTTATTTTTTTACCTCTTCAAAACTCCACAATTTTTATTTTTTTTTTACCTCTTCAAAACTCCTACATTTTTATTTTTTTTTACCTCTTCAAAACTCCACAATTTTTTTTTTTTTTTTACCTCTTCAAAACTCCACAATTTTTTTTTTTTTTTAACCTATTCAAAACTCCTAAATTTTTTTTTTTTTTTTTACCTCTTCAAAACTCCAACATTGATTTTTTGTTGCTTTTTTTACCTCTTCAAAACTCCAACTTTTTTTTTTTTTAACCTCTTCAAAACTCAATTTTTTTTTTTTTTTTTACCTCTTCAAAACTCCACAAATCTTTTCATTTATTTTTTTTACCTATTCAAAACTCCAACTTTTTTTTTTTTTTTTTACCTCTTCAAAACTCCACACATTTTTTTATTTATTTTTTTTACCTCTTCAAAACTCCAACTTTTTTTTTTTTTTTTTACCTCTTCAAAACTCCTAAATTTTTTTATTTTTTTTTTACCTCTTCAAAACTCCACAATTTTTTATTTTTTTTTTTACCTCTTCAAAACTCCAACATTTTTTTTTTTTACCTCTTCAAAACTCCTAAATTTTTTATTTTTTTTTACCTCTTCAAAACTCCACAATTTTTTTTTTTTTTTTTTACCTCTTCAAAACTCCACAATTTTTTTTTTTTTTTTTTACCTCTTCAAAACTCCAACTTTTTTTTTTTTTTTACCTCTTCAAAACTCAATTTTTTTTTTTTTTTTTTACCTCTTCAAAACTCCACAATTTTTTTTTTTTTTTTTTACCTCTTCAAAACTCCACAATTTTTTTTTTTTTTTTTACCTCTTCAAAACTCCAAATTTTTTTTTTTTTTTACCTCTTCAAAACTCAATTTTTTTTTTTTTTTTTTACCTCTTCAAAACTCCACAATTTTTTTTTTTTTTTACCTCTTCAAAACTCCTAATTTTTTTTTTTTTTTTACCTCTTCAAAACTCCACAATTTTTTCTTTTTTTTTTTTTACCTCTTCAAAACTCCACAATTTTTTTTATATTTTTTTTACCTATTCAAAACTCCAACATTGATTTTTTGTTCCTTTTTTTACCTCTTCAAAACTCCAACTTTTTTTTTTTTTTTACCTCTTCAAAACTCAAATTTTTTTTTTTTTTTTTACCTCTTCAAAACTCCACAATTTTTTTTTTTTTACCTCTTCAAAACTCCAACTTTTTTTTTTTTTTTTTACCTATTCAAAACTCAAATTTTTTGTTCCTTTTTTTTCCTCTTCAAAACTCCACAATTTTTTTTTTTTTTTTTTTTACCTCTTCAAAACTCCACAAATCTTTTCATTTATTTTTTTTACCTATTCAAAACTCCAACTTTTTTTTTTTTTTTTTTACCTCTTCAAAACTCCACACATTTTTTTATTTATTTTTTTTACCTCTTCAAAACTCCAACTTTTTTTTTTTTTTTTTACCTCTTCAAAACTCCTAAATTTTTTTTTTTTTTTTTTACCTCTTCAAAACTCCACAATTTTTTTTTTTTTTTTTTACCTCTTCAAAACTCCAACATTTTTTTTTTTTTACCTCTTCAAAACTCCTAAATTTTTTATTTTTTTTTACCTCTTCAAAACTCCACAATTTTTTTTTTTTTTTTTTACCTCTTCAAAACTCCACAATTTTTTTTTTTTTCTTTACCTCTTCAAAGCTCCAACTTTTTTTTTTTTTTTACCTCTTCAAAACTCAATTTTTTTTTTTTTTTTTTACCTCTTCAAAACTCCACAATTTTTTTTTTTTTTACCTCTTCAAAACTCCTAAATTTTTTTTTTTTTTACCTCTTCAAAACTCCACAATTTTTTTTTTTTTTTTTTTTACCTCTTCAAAACTCCACAATTTTTTTTATATTTTTTTTACCTATTCAAAACTCCAACATTGATTTTTTGTTCCTTTTTTTACCTCTTCAAAACTCCAACTTTTTTTTTTTTTTTACCTCTTCAAAACTCAAATTTTTTTTTTTTTTTTTACCTCTTCAAAACTCCACAATTTTTTTTTTTTTACCTCTACAAAACTCCAACTTTTTTTTTTTTTTTACCTATTCAAAACTCCTAAATTTTTTTATTTTTTTTTACCTCTTCAAAACTCCAACATTGATTTTTTGTTTCTTTTTTTACCTCTTCAAAACTCCAATTTATTTTATTTTTTTTTACCTCTTCAAAACTCCACAAATTTTTTTATTTATTTTTTTTACCTCTTCAAAACTCCAACTTTTTTATTTATTTTTTTACCTCTTCAAAACTCCACAATTTTTTATTTTTTTTTTACCTCTTCAAAACTCCTAAATTTTTTTTTTTTTTTTACCTCTTCAAAACTCCACAATTTTTTTTTTTTTTTTTACCTATTCAAAACTCCTAAATTTTTTTTTTTTTTTTTTTACCTCTTCAAAACTCCAACATTGATTTTTTGTTCCTTTTTTTACCTCTTCAAAACTCCAACTTTTTTTTTTTTTTACCTCTTCAAAACTCAGATTTCTTTTTTTTTTTTTTTTTACCTCTTCAAAACTCCAACTTTATTATTTTTTTTACCTATTCAAAACTCCTAAATTTTTTTTTTTTTTTTTTACCTCTTCAAAACTCAAACATTGATTTTTTGTTGCTTTTTTTACCTCTTCAAAACTCCAACTTTTTTTTTTATTTTTTTTTTACCTCTTCAAAACTCCACAATTTTTTTTTTTTTTTTTTTACCTATTCAAAACTCCTAAATTTTTTTTTTTTTTTTTTACCTCTTCAAAACTCCACAATTTTTTTTTTTTTTTTTTACCTCTTCAAAACTCCACAATTTTTTTTTTTTTTTTTTACCTCTTCAAAACTCCAAATTTTTTTTTTTTTTTACCTCTTCAAAACTCAATTTTTTTTTTTTTTTTTTTACCTCTTCAAAACTCCACAATTTTTTTTTTTTTTTTACTTTTTTTACCTCTTCAAAACTCCACAATTTTTTTTTTTTTTTTTACCTCTTCAAAACTCCACAATTTTTTTTTTTTTTTAACCTATTCAAAACTCCTAAATTTTTTTTTTTTTTTTACCTCTTCAAAACTCCAACATTGATTTTTTGTTGCTTTTTTTACCTCTTCAAAACTCCAACTTTTTTTTTTTTTTAACCTCTTCAAAACTCAATTTTTTTTTTTTTTTTACCTCTTCAAAACTCCACAAATCTTTTCATTTATTTTTTTTACCTATTCAAAACTCCAACTTTTTTTTTTTTTTTTTACCTCTTCAAAACTCCACACATTTTTTTATTTATTTTTTTTACCTCTTCAAAACTCCAACTTTTTTTTTTTTTTTTACCTCTTCAAAACTCCTAAATTTTTTTATTTTTTTTTTACCTCTTCAAAACTCCACAATTTTTTTTTTTTTTTTTACCTCTTCAAAACTCCAACATTTTTTTTTTTTTACCTCTTCAAAACTCCTAAATTTTTTATTTTTTTTTACCTCTTCAAAACTCCACAATTTTTTTTTTTTTTTTTACCTCTTCAAAACTCCACAATTTTTTTTTTTTTTTTTACCTCTTCAAAACTCCAACTTTTTTTTTTTTTTACCTCTTCAAAACTCAATTTTTTTTTTTTTTTTTACCTCTTCAAAACTCCACAATTTTTTTTTTTTTTTTTACCTCTTCAAAACTCCACAATTTTTTTTTTTTTTTTTTACCTCTTCAAAACTCCAACTTTTTTTTTTTTTTTACCTCTTCAAAACTCAATTTTTTTTTTTTTTTTTTACCTCTTCAAAACTCCACAATTTTTTTTTTTTTTACCTCTTCAAAACTCCTAATTTTTTTTTTTTTTTTACCTCTTCAAAACTCCACAATTTTTTCTTTTTTTTTTTTTACCTCTTCAAAACTCCACAATTTTTTTTATATTTTTTTTACCTATTCAAAACTCCAACATTGATTTTTTGTTCCTTTTTTTACCTCTTCAAAACTCCAACTTTTTTTTTTTTTTACCTCTTCAAAACTCAAATTTTTTTTTTTTTTTTTACCTCTTCAAAACTCCACAATTTTTTTTTTTTTACCTCTTCAAAACTCCAACTTTTTTTTTTTTTTTTTACCTATTCAAAACTCAAATTTTTTGTTCCTTTTTTTTCCTCTTCAAAACTCCACAATTTTTTTTTTTTTTTTTTTACCTCTTCAAAACTCCACAAATCTTTTCATTTATTTTTTTTACCTATTCAAAACTCCAACTTTTTTTTTTTTTTTTTACCTCTTCAAAACTCCACAATTTTTTTTTTTTTTACCTCTTCAAAACTCCTAAATTTTTTTTTTTTTTTACCTCTTCAAAACTCCACAATTTTTTTTTTTTTTTTTTTTACCTCTTCAAAACTCCACAATTTTTTTTATATTTTTTTTACCTATTCAAAACTCCAACATTGATTTTTTGTTCCTTTATTTACCTCTTCAAAACTCCAACTTTTTTTTTTTTTTTACCTCTTCAAAACTCAATTTTTTTTTTTTTTTTTACCTCTTCAAAACTCCACAATTTTTTTTTTTTTACCTCTTCAAAACTCCAACTTTTTTTTTTTTTTTTTACCTATTCAAAACTCAAATTTTTTGTTCCTTTTTTTTCCTCTTCAAAACTCCACAATTTTTTTTTTTTTTTTTTTTACCTCTTCAAAACTCAAATTTATTTTTATTTTTTTTACCTCTTCAAAACTCCATAATTTTTTTTCTTTTTTTTTTTTTACCTCTTCAAAACTCAATTTTTTTTTTTTACCTATTCAAATTCCTAAATTTTTTTTTTTTTTTTTTTACCTCTTCAAAACTCCAACATTGATTTTTTGTTCCTTTTTTTTCCTCTTCAAAACTCCACAATTTTTTTTTTTTTTTTTTTACCTCTTCAAAACTCCACAATTATTATTTTTTTTCTTTACCTCTTCAAAACTCCTAAATTTTTTTTATTTTTTTTTCCTGTTCAAAACTCCAACATTGATTTTTTGTTCCTTTTTTTACCTCTTCAAAACTCAATTTTTTTTTTTTACCTCTTCAAAACTCCACAATTTTTTATTTTTTTTTAGCTCTTCAAAACTCAAATTTTTTTTATTTTTTTTTTACCTCTTCAAAACTCCAACTTTTTTTTTTTTTTTACCTCTTCAAAACTCCAACATTGATTTTTGGTTGCTTTTTTTACCTCTTCAAAACTCAATTTTTTTTATTTTTTTTTACCTCTTCAAAACTCCAAATTTTTTTTTTTTTTTTTTTACCTCTTCAAAACTCCAATTTTTTTTTTTTTACCTCTTCAAAACTCCAACTTTTTTTTTTTTTTTTTTTTACCTCTTCAAAACTCCACAATTTTTTTTATATTTTTTTTACCTATTCAAAACTCCAACATTGATTTTTTGTTCCTTTTTTTACCTCTTCAAAACTCCAACTTTTTTTTTTTTTTTACCTCTTCAAAACTCAAATTTTTTTTTTTTTTTTTACCTCTTCAAAACTCCACAATTTTTTTTTTTTTACCTCTTCAAAACTCCAACTTTTTTTTTTTTTTTTTACCTATTCAAAACTCAAATTTTTTGTTCCTTTTTTTTACCTCTTCAAAACTCCAACTTTTTTTTTTTTTTTTTACCTCTTCAAAACTCAATTTTTTTTTTTTACCTCTTCAAAACTCCACAATTTTTTATTTTTTTTTAGCTCTTCAAAACTCAAATTTTTTTTATTTTTTTTTACCTCTTCAAAACTCCAATTTTTTTTTTTTTTTTTACCTCTTCAAAACTCCAACATTGATTTTTGGTTGCTTTTTTTACCTCTTCAAAACTCCGAATTTTTTTTTTTTTTTTTTTTTTCCTCTTCAAAACTCAATTTTTTTTTTTTTTTTACCTCTTCAAAACTCCAAATTTTTTTTTTTTTTTTTTTACCTCTTCAAAACTCCAATTTTTTTTTTTTTTACCTCTTCAAAACTCCAACTTTTTTTTTTTTTTTTTTTTTACCTCTTCAAAACTCCACAATTTTTTTTATATTTTTTTTACCTATTCAAAACTCCAACATTGATTTTTTGTTCCTTTTTTTACCTCTTCAAAACTCCAACTTTTTTTTTTTTTTTACCTCTTCAAAACTCCGAATTTTTTTTTTTTTTTTTTTTTTCCTCTTCAAAACTCAATTTTTTTTTTTTTTTTTTACCTCTTCAAAACTCCAAATTTTTTTTTTTTTTTTTTTACCTCTTCAAAACTCCAACTTTTTTTTTTTTTTTTTACCTCTTCAAAACTCAATTTTTTTTTTTTACCTCTTCAAAACTCCACAATTTTTTATTTTTTTTAGCTCTTCAAAACTCAAATTTTTTTTATTTTTTTTTTACCTCTTCAAAACTCCAATTTTTTTTTTTTTTTTTACCTCTTCAAAACTCCAACATTGATTTTTGGTTGCTTTTTTTACCTCTTCAAAACTCCGAATTTTTTTTTTTTTTTTTTTTTTCCTCTTCAAAACTCAATTTTTTTTTTTTTTTTTTTACCTCTTCAAAACTCCAAATTTTTTTTTTTTTTTTTTTACCTCTTCAAAACTCCAATTTTTTTTTTTTTTACCTCTTCAAAACTCCAATTTTTTTTTTTTTTACCTCTTCAAAACTCCAACTTTTTTTTTTTTTTTTTTTTTTACCTCTTCAAAACTCCACAATTTTTTTTATATTTTTTTTACCTATTCAAAACTCCAACATTGATTTTTTGTTCCTTTTTTTACCTCTTCAAAACTCCAACTTTTTTTTTTTTTTTACCTCTTCAAAACTCCGAATTTTTTTTTTTTTTTTTTTTTTCCTCTTCAAAACTCAATTTTTTTTTTTTTTTTTTACCTCTTCAAAACTCCAAATTTTTTTTTTTTTTTTTTTACCTCTTCAAAACTCCAACTTTTTTTTTTTTTTTTTACCTCTTCAAAGCTCAATTTTTTTTTTTTACCTCTTCAAAACTCCACAATTTTTTATTTTTTTTAGCTCTTCAAAACTCAATTTTTTTTTATTTTTTTTTTACCTCTTCAAAACTCCAATTTTTTTTTTTTTTTTTACCTCTTCAAAACTCCAACATTGATTTTTGGTTGCTTTTTTTACCTCTTCAAAACTCCGAATTTTTTTTTTTTTTTTTTTTTTCCTCTTCAAAACTCAATTTTTTTTTTTTTTTTTTACCTCTTCAAAACTCCAAATTTTTTTTTTTTTTTTTTTACCTCTTCAAAACTCCAATTTTTTTTTTTTTTACCTCTTCAAAACTCCAACTTTTTTTTTTTTTTTTTTTTTTACCTCTTCAAAACTCCACAATTTTTTTTATATTTTTTTTACCTATTCAAAACTCCAACATTGATTTTTTGTTCCTTTTTTTTCCTCTTCAAAACTCCACAATTTTTTTTTTTTTTTTTACCTCTTCAAAACTCAATTTTTTTTTTTTACCTCTTCAAAACTCCACAATTTTTTATTTTTTTTTAGCTCTTCAAAACTCAAATTTTTTTTATTTTTTTTTTACCTCTTCAAAACTCCAACATTGATTTTTGGTTGCTTTTTTTACCTCTTCAAAACTCCGAATTTTTTTTTTTTTTTTTTTTTTCCTCTTCAAAACTCAATTTTTTTTTTTTTTTTTACCTCTTCAAAACTCCAAATTTTTTTTTTTTTTTTTTTACCTCTTCAAAACTCCAATTTTTTTTTTTTTTACCTCTTCAAAACTCCAACTTTTTTTTTTTTTTTTACCTCTTCAAAACTCAATTTTTTTTTTTTTTTACCTCTTCAAAACTCCACAAATTTTTTTATTTATTTTTTTTACCTCTTCAAAACTCAATTTTTTTTATTTTTTTTTTACCTCTTCAAAACTCCACAAATTTTTTTATTAATTTTTTTTACCTCTTCAAAACTCCAACTTTTTTTTTTTTTTACCTCTTCAAAACTCCAACTTTTTTTTTTTTTTACCTATTCAAAACTCCTAAATTTTTTATTTTTTTTTTACCTCTTCAAAACTCCAACATTGATTTTTTGTTCCTTTTTTTTCCTCTTCAAAACTCCACAATTTTTTTTTTTTTTTTTTTTACCTCTTCAAAACTCCACAATTTTTTTTTTTTTTTTTTACCTCTTCAAAACTCCACAATTTTTTTTTTTTTTTTTTACCTCTTCAAAACTCCATCATTTTTTTTTTTTACCTCTTCAAAACTCCTAAATTTTTTATTTTTTTTTACCTCTTCAAAACTCCACAATTTTTTTTTTTTTTTTTTTACCTCTTCAAAACTCCACAATTTTTTTTTTTTTTTTTTACCTCTTCAAAACTCCAACTTTTTTTTTTTTTTTTTTTTACCTCTTCAAAACTCCAACATTGATTTTTTGTTCTTTTTTTTACCTCTTCAAAACTCAATTTTTTTTTATTTTTTTTTTACCTCTTCAAAACTCCAACTTTTTTTTTTTTTTTTTTACCTCTTCAAAACTCCACAATTTTTTTTATTTTTTTTTTTTACCTCTTCAAAACTCCAACTTTTTTTTTTTTTTTTTTTACCTCTTCAAAACTCCAACATTGATTTTTTGTTCCTTTTTTTACCTCTTCAAAACTCAATTTTTTTTTTTTTTTTTTTACCTCTTCAAAACTCCAACTTTTTTTTTTTTTTACCTCTTCAAAACTCCACAATTTTTTTTTTTTTTTTTTTACCTCTTCAAAACTCCAACTTTTTTTTTTTTTTTACCTCTTCAAAACTCTACAATTTTTTTTTTTACCTCTTCAAAACTCCAACATTATTATTATTTTTTTTTTTACCTCTTCAAAACTCCAACTTTTTTTTTTTTTTTTTTACCTCTTCAAAACTCCACAATTTTTTTTATTTTTTTTTTTTACCTCTTCAAAACTCCAACTTTTTTTTTTTTTTTTTTACCTCTTCAAAACTCCAACATTGATTTTTTGTTCTTTTTTTTACCTCTTCAAAACTCAATTTTTTTTTATTTTTTTTTTACCTCTTCAAAACTCCAACTTTTTTTTTTTTTTACCTCTTCAAAACTCCAACATTGATTTTTTGTTCCTTTTTTTACCTCTTCAAAACTCCAACTTTTTTTTTTTTTTACCTCTTCAAAACTCCAACTTTTTTTTTTTTTTTTTACCTCTTCAAAACTCCACAATTTTTTTTATTTTTTTTTTTTACCTCTTCAAAACTCCAACTTTTTTTTTTTTTTTTTTTACCTCTTCAAAACTCCAACATTGATTTTTTGTTCCTTTTTTTACCTCTTCAAAACTCTATTTTTTTTTATTTTTTTTTTACCTCTTCAAAACTCCAACTTTTTTTTTTTTTTACCTCTTCAAAACTCCACAATTTTTTTTTTTTTTTTTTTACCTCTTCAAAACTCCAACTTTTTTTTTTTTTTACCTCTTCAAAACTCTACAATTTTTTTTTTTACCTCTTCAAAACTCCAACATTATTATTATTATTTTTTTTACCTCTTCAAAACTCCAACTTTTTTTTTTTTTTTTTTACCTCTTCAAAACTCCAACTTTTTTTTTTTTTTTTTACCTCTTCAAAACTCCTAAATTATTTTTATTTTATTTTTAGATCTTCAAAACTCCACAATTTTTTTTTTTTTTTTTACCTCTTCAAAACTCCAACATTAATTTTTTTTTTACCTCTTCAAAACTCCTAAATTTTTTTTTTTTTTTTACCTCTTCAAAACTCCAACATTAATTTTTTTTTTACCTCTTCAAAACTCCTAAATTTTTTTTTTTTTTACCTCTTCAAAACTCCACATTTTTTTTTTTTTTTTTACCTCTTCAAAACTCCACAATTTTTTTTTTTTTTTTTACCTATTCAAAACTCCTAAATTTTTTTTTTTTTTTTTTTACCTCTTCAAAACTCCGCAATTTTTTTTTTTTTTTTTTACCTCTTCAAAACTCCTAAATTTTTTTTTTTTTTTACCTCTTCAAAACTCCAACATTGATTTTTTGTTCCTTTTTTTACCTCTTCAAAACTCAATTTTTTTTTTTTTTTTTTACCTCTTCAAAACTCCAACTTTTTTTTTTTTTTTACCTATTCAAAACTCCTAATTTTTTTTTTTTTTTTTTACCTCTTCAAAACTCCAACATTGATTTTTTGTTGCTTTTTTTACCTCTTCAAAACTCCAATTTATTTTATTTTTTTTTACCTCTTCAAAACTCCACAAATTTTTTTATTTATTTTTTTTACCTCTTCAAAACTCCAACTTTTTTATTTATTTTTTTACCTCTTCAAAACTCCTAAATTTTTTTATTTATTTTTTTTACCTCTTCAAAACTCCACAATTTTTTTTTTTTTTTTTTACCTCTTCAAAACTCCTAAATTTTTTTTTTTTTTTACCTATTCAAAACTCCTACATTTTTTTTTTTTTTTTTACCTCTTCAAAACTCCAACATTGATTTTTTGTTGCTTTTTTTACCTCTTCAAAACTCCAATTTATTTTATTTTTTTTTACCTCTTCCAACTCCACAAATTTTTTTATTTATTTTTTTTACCTCTTCAAAACTCCTAAATTTTTTTTATTTTTTTTTTACCTCTTCAAAACTCCACAATTTTTTTTTTTTTTTTTTACCTCTTCAAAACTCCTAATTTTTTTTTTTTTTTACCTCTTCAAAACTCCACAATTTTTTTTTTTTTTTTTTTTACCTCTTCAAAACTCCACAATTTTTTTTTTTTTTTACCTATTCAAAACTCCTAAATTTTTTTTTTTTTTTTTTTACCTCTTCAAAACTCCGCAATTTTTTTTTTTTTTTTTTACCTCTTCAAAACTCCTAAATTTTTTTTTTTTTTTACCTCTTCAAAACTCCAACATTTATTTTTTATTCCTTTTTTTACCTCTTCAAAACTCAATTTTTTTTTTTTTTTTTTACCTCTTCAAAACTCCAACTTTTTTTTTTTTTTTACCTATTCAAAACTCCTAAATTTTTTTTTTTTTTTTTACCTCTTCAAAACTCCAACATTGATTTTTTGTTTCTTTTTTTACCTCTTCAAAACTCCAATTTATTTTATTTTTTTTTACCTCTTCAAAACTCCACAAATTTTTTTATTTATTTTTTTTACCTCTTCAAAACTCCAACTTTTTTATTTATTTTTTTACCTCTTCAAAACTCCACAATTT
Source organism: Callionymus lyra (assembly GCF_982586985.1). Taxonomy (NCBI): domain Eukaryota; kingdom Metazoa; phylum Chordata; class Actinopteri; order Syngnathiformes; family Callionymidae; genus Callionymus; species Callionymus lyra. Next base: position 27,807 of record NW_028258739.1, read on the forward strand.
TTTTTTTTTTTTTTACCTCTTCAAAACTCCTAAATTTTTTTTTTTTTTTTACCTCTTCAAAACTCCACAATTTTTTTTTTTTTTTTTACCTATTCAAAACTCCTAAATTTTTTTTTTTTTTTTTTTACCCCATCAAAACTCCAACATTGATTTTTTGTTCCTTTTTTTACCTCTTCAAAACTCCAACTTTTTTTTTTTTTTACCTCTTCAAAACTCAGATTTCTTTTTTTTTTTTTTTTTACCTCTTCAAAACTCCAACTTTATTATTTTTTTTACCTATTCAAAACTCCTAAATTTTTTTTTTTTTTTTTTACCTCTTCAAAACTCAAACATTGATTTTTTGTTGCTTTTTTTACCTCTTCAAAACTCCAACTTTTTTTTTTATTTTTTTTTTACCTCTTCAAAACTCCACAATTTTTTTTTTTTTTTTTTTACCTATTCAAAACTCCTAAATTTTTTTTTTTTTTTTTACCTCTTCAAAACTCCAACATTGATTTTTTGTTGCTTTTTTTACCTCTTCAAAACTCAATTTTTTTTTTTTTACCTATTCAAAACTCCTAAATTTTTTTTTTTTTTTAACCTATTCAAAACTCCACAATTTTTTTTTTTTTTTTTACCTCTTCAAAACTCCTACATTTTTTTTTTTTTTTACCTCTTCAAAACTCCACAATTTTTTTTTTTTTTTTTACCTCTTCAAAACTCCACAATTTTTTTTTTTTTTAACCTATTCAAAACTCCTAAATTTTTTTTTTTTTTTTTACCTCTTCAAAACTCCAACATTGATTTTTTGTTGCTTTTTTTACCTCTTCAAAACTCCAACTTTTTTTTTTTTTTAACCTCTTCAAAACTCAATTTTTTTTTTTTTTTTTACCTCTTCAAAACTCCACAAATCTTTTCATTTATTTTTTTTACCTATTCAAAACTCCAACTTTTTTTTTTTTTTTTTTACCTCTTCAAAACTCCACACATTTTTTTATTTATTTTTTTTACCTCTTCAAAACTCCAACTTTTTTTTTTTTTTTTACCTCTTCAAAACTCCTAAATTTTTTTATTTTTTTTTTACCTCTTCAAAACTCCACAATTTTTTATTTTTTTTTTTACCTCTTCAAAACTCCAACATTTTTTTTTTTTTACCTCTTCAAAACTCCTAAATTTTTTATTTTTTTTTACCTCTTCAAAACTCCACAATTTTTTTTTTTTTACCTCTTCAAAACTCCAACTTTTTTTTTTTTTTTTTACCTATTCAAAACTCAAATTTTTTGTTCCTTTTTTTTACCTCTTCAAAACTCCAACTTTTTTTTTTTTTTTTTACCTCTTCAAAACTCAATTTTTTTTTTTTACCTCTTCAAAACTCCACAATTTTTTATTTTTTTTTAGCTCTTCAAAACTCAAATTTTTTTTATTTTTTTTTACCTCTTCAAAACTCCAATTTTTTTTTTTTTTTTTACCTCTTCAAAACTCCAACATTGATTTTTGGTTGCTTTTTTTACCTCTTCAAAACTCCGAATTTTTTTTTTTTTTTTTTTTTTCCTCTTCAAAACTCAATTTTTTTTTTTTTTTTTACCTCTTCAAAACTCCAAATTTTTTTTTTTTTTTTTTTACCTCTTCAAAACTCCAATTTTTTTTTTTTTTACCTCTTCAAAACTCCAACTTTTTTTTTTTTTTTTTTTTTTACCTCTTCAAAACTCCACAATTTTTTTTATATTTTTTTTACCTATTCAAAACTCCAACATTGATTTTTTGTTCCTTTTTTTACCTCTTCAAAACTCCAACTTTTTTTTTTTTTTTACCTCTTCAAAACTCCGAATTTTTTTTTTTTTTTTTTTTTTCCTCTTCAAAACTCAATTTTTTTTTTTTTTTTTTACCTCTTCAAAACTCCAAATTTTTTTTTTTTTTTTTTTACCTCTTCAAAACTCCAACTTTTTTTTTTTTTTTTTACCTCTTCAAAACTCAATTTTTTTTTTTTACCTCTTCAAAACTCCACAATTTTTTATTTTTTTTAGCTCTTCAAAACTCAATTTTTTTTTATTTATTTTTTACCTCTTCAAAACTCCAATTTTTTTTTTTTTTTTACCTCTTCAAAACTCCAACATTGATTTTTGGTTGCTTTTTTTACCTCTTCAAAACTCCGAATTTTTTTTTTTTTTTTTTTTTTTCCTCTTCAAAACTCAATTTTTTTTTTTTTTTTTTACCTCTTCAAAACTCCAAATTTTTTTTTTTTTTTTTTTACCTCTTCAAAACTCCAATTTTTTTTTTTTTTACCTCTTCAAAACTCCAACTTTTTTTTTTTTTTTTTTTTTACCTCTTCAAAACTCCACAATTTTTTTTATATTTTTTTTACCTATTCAAAACTCCAACATTGATTTTTTGTTCCTTTTTTTTCCTCTTCAAAACTCCACAATTTTTTTTTTTTTTTTTACCTCTTCAAAACTCAATTTTTTTTTTTTACCTCTTCAAAACTCCACAATTTTTTATTTTTTTTTAGCTCTTCAAAACTCAAATTTTTTTTATTTTTTTTTTACCTCTTCAAAACTCCAACATTGATTTTTGGTTGCTTTTTTTACCTCTTCAAAACTCCGAATTTTTTTTTTTTTTTTTTTTTCCTCTTCAAAACTCAATTTTTTTTTTTTTTTTTACCTCTTCAAAACTCCAAATTTTTTTTTTTTTTTTTTTACCTCTTCAAAACTCCAATTTTTTTTTTTTTTACCTCTTCAAAACTCCAACTTTTTTTTTTTTTTTTACCTCTTCAAAACTCAATTTTTTTTTTTTTTTTACCTCTTCAAAACTCCACAATTTTTTTTATTTATTTTTTTTACCTCTTCAAAACTCAATTTTTTTTATTTTTTTTTTACCTCTTCAAAACTCCACAAATTTTTTTATTAATTTTTTTTACCTCTTCAAAACTCCAACTTTTTTTTTTTTTTACCTCTTCAAAACTCCAACTTTTTTTTTTTTTTACCTATTCAAAACTCCTAAATTTTTTTTTTTTTTTTTACCTCTTCAAAACTCCAACATTGATTTTTTGTTCCTTTTTTTTCCTCTTCAAAACTCCACAATTTTTTTTTTTTTTTTTTTTACCTCTTCAAAACTCCACAATTTTTTTTTTTTTTTTTTACCTCTTCAAAACTCCTAAATTTTTTTTATTTTTTTTTCCTCTTCAAAACTCCAACATTGGTTTTTTGTTCCTTTTTTTACCTCTTCAAAACTCAATTTTTTTTAATTTTTTTTTTACCTCTTCAAAACTCCAACTTTTTTTTTTTTTTTACCTCTTCAAAACTCCACAATTGTTTTTTTTTTTTTTTACCTCTTCAAAACTCCAACTTTTTTTTTTTTTTACCTATTCAAAACTCCTAAATTTTTTATTTTTTTTTACCTCTTCAAAACTCCAACATTGATTTTTTGTTCCTTTTTTTACCTCTTCAAAACTCCACAATTTTTTTTTTTTTTTTTTTTACCTCTTCAAAACTCCAACTTTTTATTTTTTTTTACCTCTTCAAAACTCTCCATTTTTTTTTTTTTTTTTTTTTTACCTCTTCAAAACTCCAACATTGATTTTTTGTTCCTTTTTTTACCTCTTCAAAACTCCAAATTTTTTTTTTTTTTTACCTCTTCAAAACTCAATTTTTTTTTATTTTTTTTTTACCTCTTCAAAACTCCAACTTTTTTTTTTTTTTACCTCTTCAAAACTCCAACTTTTTTTTTTTTTTTTTTACCTCTTCAAAACTCCAATTTTTTTTTTTTTTACCTCTTCAAAACTCCAACTTTTTTTTTTTTTTTTTTTTTACCTCTTCAAAACTCCACAATTTTTTTTATATTTTTTTTACCTATTCAAAACTCCAACATTGATTTTTTGTTCCTTTTTTTTCCTCTTCAAAACTCCACAATTTTTTTTTTTTTTTTTACCTCTTCAAAACTCAATTTTTTTTTTTTACCTCTTCAAAACTCCACAATTTTTTATTTTTTTTTAGCTCTTCAAAACTCAAATTTTTTTTATTTTTTTTTTACCTCTTCAAAACTCCAACATTGATTTTTGGTTGCTTTTTTTACCTCTTCAAAACTCCGAATTTTTTTTTTTTTTTTTTTTTCCTCTTCAAAACTCAATTTTTTTTTTTTTTTTACCTCTTCAAAACTCCAAATTTTTTTTTTTTTTTTTTTACCTCTTCAAAACTCCAATTTTTTTTTTTTTTACCTCTTCAAAACTCCAACTTTTTTTTTTTTTTTTACCTCTTCAAAACTCAATTTTTTTTTTTTTTTTACCTCTTCAAAACTCCACAATTTTTTTTATTTATTTTTTTTACCTCTTCAAAACTCAATTTTTTTTATTTTTTTTTTACCTCTTCAAAACTCCACAAATTTTTTTATTAATTTTTTTTACCTCTTCAAAACTCCAACTTTTTTTTTTTTTTACCTCTTCAAAACTCCAACTTTTTTTTTTTTTTACCTATTCAAAACTCCTAAATTTTTTTTTTTTTTTTTACCTCTTCAAAACTCCAACATTGATTTTTTGTTCCTTTTTTTTCCTCTTCAAAACTCCACAATTTTTTTTTTTTTTTTTTTTACCTCTTCAAAACTCCACAATTTTTTTTTTTTTTTTTTACCTCTTCAAAACTCCTAAATTTTTTTTATTTTTTTTTCCTCTTCAAAACTCCAACATTGGTTTTTTGTTCCTTTTTTTACCTCTTCAAAACTCAATTTTTTTTAATTTTTTTTTTACCTCTTCAAAACTCCAACTTTTTTTTTTTTTTTACCTCTTCAAAACTCCACAATTGTTTTTTTTTTTTTTTACCTCTTCAAAACTCCAACTTTTTTTTTTTTTTACCTATTCAAAACTCCTAAATTTTTTATTTTTTTTTACCTCTTCAAAACTCCAACATTGATTTTTTGTTCCTTTTTTTACCTCTTCAAAACTCCACAATTTTTTTTTTTTTTTTTTTTACCTCTTCAAAACTCCAACTTTTTATTTTTTTTTACCTCTTCAAAACTCTCCATTTTTTTTTTTTTTTTTTTTTTACCTCTTCAAAACTCCAACATTGATTTTTTGTTCCTTTTTTTACCTCTTCAAAACTCCAAATTTTTTTTTTTTTTTACCTCTTCAAAACTCAATTTTTTTTTATTTTTTTTTTACCTCTTCAAAACTCCAACTTTTTTTTTTTTTTACCTCTTCAAAACTCCAACTTTTTTTTTTTTTTTTTACCTCTTCAAAACTCCAACTTTTTTTTTTTTTTTACCTCTTCAAAACTCCAACTTTTTTTTTTTTTTACCTATTCAAAACTCCTAAATTTTTTTTTTTTTTTTTACCTCTTCAAAACTCCAACATTGATTTTTTGTTCCTTTTTTTACCTCTTCAAAACTCCACAATTTTTTTTTTTTTTTTTTTACCTCTTCAAAACTCCAACTTTTTTTTTTTTTTACCTATTCAAAACTCCTAAATTTTTTTTTTTTTTTTTACCTCTTCAAAACTCCAACATTGATTTTTTGTTCCTTTTTTTACCTCTTCAAAACTCCACAATTTTTTTTTTTTTTTTTTTACCTCTTCAAAACTCCAACTTTTTATTTTTTTTTTACCTCTTCAAAACTCTACAATTTTTTTTTTTTTTTTTTTTTACCTCTTCAAAACTCCAACATTGATTTTTTGTTCCTTTTTTTACCTCTTCAAAACTCCAACTATTTTTTTTTTTTTACCTCTTCAAAACTCCTAAATTTTTTTTTTTTTTTTTTACCTCTTCAAAACTCCAACATTGATTTTTTGTTCCTTTTTTTACCTCTTCAAAACTCCAACTTTTTTTTTTTTTACCTCTTCAAAACTCAAATTTCTTTTCTTTTTTTTTTTTACCTCTTCAAAACTCCAACTTTATTATTTTTTTTACCTATTCAAAACTCCTAAATTTTTTTTTTTTTTTTTTACCTCTTCAACACTCAAACATTGATTTTTTGTTGCTTTTTTTACCTCTTCAAAACTCCAACTTTTTTTTTTCTTTTTTTTTTACCTCTTCAAAACTCCACAATTTTTTTATTTTTTTTTTACCTATTCAAAACTCCTAAATTTTTTTTTTTTTTTTTACCTCTTCAAAACTCCAACATTGATTTTTTGTTGCTTTTTTTACCTCTTCAAAACTCAATTTTTTTTTTTTACCTATTCAAAACTCCTAAATTTTTTTATTTATTTTTTTACCTCTTCAAAACTCCACAATTTTTTTTTTTTTTTTTACCTCTTCAAAACTCCTACATTTTTTTTTTTTTTTTACCTCTTCAAAACTCCACAATTTTTTTTTTTTTTTTTTACCTCTTCAAAACTCCACAATTTTTTTTTTTTTTAACCTATTCAAAACTCCTAAATTTTTTTTTTTTTTTTACCTCTTCAAAACTCCAACATTGATTTTTTGTTGCTTTTTTTACCTCTTCAAAACTCCAACTTTTTTTTTTTTTTTAACCTCTTCAAAACTCAATTTTTTTTTTTTTTTTTACCTCTTCAAAACTCCACAAATCTTTTCATTTATTTTTTTTACCTATTCAAAACTCCAACTTTTTTTTTTTTTTTTTTACCTCTTCAAAACTCCACACATTTTTTTATTTATTTTTTTTACCTCTTCAAAACTCCAACTTTTTTTTTTTTTTTTTACCTCTTCAAAACTCCTAAATTTTTTTTTTTTTTTTTTACCTCTTCAAAACTCCACAATTTTTTTTTTTTTTTTTACCTCTTCAAAACTCCAACATTTTTTTTTTTTACCTCTTCAAAACTCCTAAATTTTTTATTTTTTTTTACCTCTTCAAAACTCCACAATTTTTTTTTTTTTTTTTTTACCTCTTCAAAACTCCAACTTTTTTTTTTTTTTTACCTCTTCAAAACTCTACAATTTTTTTTTTTACCTCTTCAAAACTCCAACATTATTATTATTTTTTTTTTTACCTCTTCAAAACTCCAACTTTTTTTTTTTTTTTTTTACCTCTTCAAAACTCCACAATTTTTTTTATTTTTTTTTTTTACCTCTTCAAAACTCCAACTTTTTTTTTTTTTTTTTTACCTCTTCAAAACTCCAACATTGATTTTTTGTTCTTTTTTTTACCTCTTCAAAACTCAATTTTTTTTTATTTTTTTTTTACCTCTTCAAAACTCCAACTTTTTTTTTTTTTTACCTCTTCAAAACTCCAACATTGATTTTTTGTTCCTTTTTTTACCTCTTCAAAACTCCAACTTTTTTTTTTTTTTACCTCTTCAAAACTCCAACTTTTTTTTTTTTTTTTTACCTCTTCAAAACTCCACAATTTTTTTTATTTTTTTTTTTTACCTCTTCAAAACTCCAACTTTTTTTTTTTTTTTTTTTACCTCTTCAAAACTCCAACTTTTTTTTTTTTTTACCTCTTCAAAACTCCACAATTTTTTTTTTTTTTTTTTTACCTCTTCAAAACTCCAACTTTTTTTTTTTTTTACCTCTTCAAAACTCTACAATTTTTTTTTTTACCTCTTCAAAACTCCAACATTATTATTATTATTTTTTTTACCTCTTCAAAACTCCAACTTTTTTTTTTTTTTTTTTTACCTCTTCAAAACTCCAACTTTTTTTTTTTTTTTTTTACCTCTTCAAAACTCCTAAATTATTTTTATTTTATTTTTACCTCTTCAAAACTCCACAATTTTTTTTTTTTTTTTTACCTCTTCAAAACTCCAACATTAATTTTTTTTTTACCTCTTCAAAACTCCTAAATTTTTTTTTTTTTTTTACCTCTTCAAAACTCCAACATTAATTTTTTTTTTACCTCTTCAAAACTCCTAAATTTTTTTTTTTTTTACCTCTTCAAAACTCCACAATTTTTTTTTTTTTTTTTACCTCTTCAAAACTCCACAATTTTTTTTTTTTTTTTTACCTATTCAAAACTCCTAAATTTTTTTTTTTTTTTTTTTACCTCTTCAAAACTCCGCAATTTTTTTTTTTTTTTTTTACCTCTTCAAAACTCCTAAATTTTTTTTTTTTTTTACCTCTTCAAAACTCCAACATTGATTTTTTGTTCCTTTTTTTACCTCTTCAAAACTCAATTTTTTTTTTTTTTTTTTACCTCTTCAAAACTCCAACTTTTTTTTTTTTTTTACCTATTCAAAACTCCTAATTTTTTTTTTTTTTTTTTACCTCTTCAAAACTCCAACATTGATTTTTTGTTGCTTTTTTTACCTCTTCAAAACTCCAATTTATTTTATTTTTTTTTACCTCTTCAAAACTCCACAAATTTTTTTATTTATTTTTTTTACCTCTTCAAAACTCCAACTTTTTTATTTATTTTTTTACCTCTTCAAAACTCCTAAATTTTTTTATTTATTTTTTTTACCTCTTCAAAACTCCACAATTTTTTTTTTTTTTTTTTACCTCTTCAAAACTCCTAAATTTTTTTTTTTTTTACCTATTCAAAACTCCTACATTTTTTTTTTTTTTTTAACCTCTTCAAAACTCCAACATTGATTTTTTGTTGCTTTTTTTACCTCTTCAAAACTCCAATTTATTTTATTTTTTTTTACCTCTTCCAACTCCACAAATTTTTTTATTTATTTTTTTTACCTCTTCAAAACTCCTAAATTTTTTTTATTTTTTTTTTACCTCTTCAAAACTCCACAATTTTTTTTTTTTTTTTTTACCTCTTCAAAACTCCAAATTTTTTTTTTTTTTTTACCTCTTCAAAACTCCACAATTTTTTTTTTTTTTTTTTTACCTCTTCAAAACTCCACAATTTTTTTTTTTTTTTACCTATTCAAAACTCCTAAATTTTTTTTTTTTTTTTTTTACCTCTTCAAAACTCCGCAATTTTTTTTTTTTTTTTTTACCTCTTCAAAACTCCTAAATTTTTTTTTTTTTTTACCTCTTCAAAACTCCAACATTGATTTTTTATTCCTTTTTTTACCTCTTCAAAACTCAATTTTTTTTTTTTTTTTTTACCTCTTCAAAACTCCTAAATTTTTTATTTTTTTTTTACCTCTTCAAAACTCCAACATTGATTTTTTGTTGCTTTTTTTACCTCTTCAAAACTCCAATTTATTTTATTTTTTTTTACCTCTTCAAAACTCCACAAATTTTTTTATTTATTTTTTTTACCTCTTCAAAACTCCAACTTTTTTATTTATTTTTTTACCTCTTCAAAACTCCTAAATTTTTTTATTTATTTTTTTTACCTCTTCAAAACTCCACAATTTTTTTTTTTTTTTTTTACCTCTTCAAAACTCCTAAATTTTTTTTTTTTTTTACCTATTCAAAACTCCTACATTTTTTTTTTTTTTTTAACCTCTTCAAAACTCCAACATTGATTTTTTGTTGCTTTTTTTACCTCTTCAAAACTCCAATTTATTTTATTTTTTTTTACCTCTTCCAACTCCACAAATTTTTTTATTTATTTTTTTTACCTCTTCAAAACTCCTAAATTTTTTTTATTTTTTTTTTACCTCTTCAAAACTCCACAATTTTTTTTTTTTTTTTTTACCTCTTCAAAACTCCAAATTTTTTTTTTTTTTTTTACCTCTTCAAAACTCCACAATTTTTTTTTTTTTTTTTTACCTCTTCAAAACTCCACAATTTTTTTTTTTTTTTACCTATTCAAAACTCCTAAATTTTTTTTTTTTTTTTTTTACCTCTTCAAAACTCCGCAATTTTTTTTTTTTTTTTTTACCTCTTCAAAACTCCTAAATTTTTTTTTTTTTTTACCTCTTCAAAACTCCAACATTGATTTTTTATTCCTTTTTTTACCTCTTCAAAACTCAATTTTTTTTTTTTTTTTTTACCTCTTCAAAACTCCAACTTTTTTTTTTTTTTTACCTATTCAAAACTCCTAAATTTTTTTTTTTTTTTTTACCTCTTCAAAACTCCAACATTGATTTTTTGTTTCTTTTTTTACCTCTTCAAAACTCCAATTTATTTTATTTTTTTTTACCTCTTCAAAACTCCACAAATTTTTTTATTTATTTTTTTTACCTCTTCAAAACTCCAACTTTTTTATTTATTTTTTTACCTCTTCAAAACTCCACAATTTTTTTTTTTTTTTTTACCTCTTCAAAACTCCTAAATTTTTTTTTTTTTTTTACCTCTTCAAAACTCCACAATTTTTTTTTTTTTTTTTACCTATTCAAAACTCCTAAATTTTTTTTTTTTTTTTTTTACCTCTTCAAAACTCCAACATTGATTTTTTGTTCCTTTTTTTACCTCTTCAAAACTCCAACTTTTTTTTTTTTTTACCTCTTCAAAACTCAGATTTCTTTTTTTTTTTTTTTTTACCTCTTCAAAACTCCAACTTTATTATTTTTTTTACCTATTCAAAACTCCTAAATTTTTTTTTTTTTTTTTTACCTCTTCAAAACTCAAACATTGATTTTTTGTTGCTTTTTTTACCTCTTCAAAACTCCAACTTTTTTTTTTATTTTTTTTTTACCTCTTCAAAACTCCACAATTTTTTTTTTTTTTTTTTTACCTATTCAAAACTCCTAAATTTTTTTTTTTTTTTTTACCTCTTCAAAACTCCAACATTGATTTTTTGTTGCTTTTTTTACCTCTTCAAAACTCAATTTTTTTTTTTTTACCTATTCAAAACTCCTAAATTTTTTTATTTATTTTTTTACCTCTTCAAAACTCCACAATTTTTTATTTTTTTTTTACCTCTTCAAAACTCCTACATTTTTTTTTTTTTTTACCTCTTCAAAACTCCACAATTTTTTTTTTTTTTTTTACCTCTTCAAAACTCCACAATTTTTTTTTTTTTTTAACCTATTCAAAACTCCTAAATTTTTTTTTTTTTTCTACCTCTTCAAAACTCCAACATTGATTTTTTGTTGCTTTTTTAACCTCTTCAAAACTCCACAAATCTTTTCATTTATTTTTTTTACCTATTCAAAACTCCAACTTTTTTTTTTTTTTTTTTACCTCTTCAAAACTCCACAATTTTTTTTTTTTTTTAACCTATTCAAAACTCCTAAATTTTTTTTTTTTTTTCTACCTCTTCAAAACTCCAACATTGATTTTTTGTTGCTTTTTTTACCTCTTCAAAACTCCACAAATCTTTTCATTTATTTTTTTTACCTATTCAAAACTCCAACTTTTTTTTTTTTTTTTTTACCTCTTCAAAACTCCACACATTTTTTTATTTATTTTTTTTACCTCTTCAAAACTCCAACTTTTTTTTTTTTTTTTTACCTCTTCAAAACTCCTAAATTTTTTTATTTTTTTTTTACCTCTTCAAAACTCCACAATTTTTTATTTTTTTTTTTACCTCTTCAAAACTCCAACATTTTTTTTTTTTACCTCTTCAAAACTCCTAAATTTTTTATTTTTTTTTACCTATTCAAAACTCCACAATTTTTTTTTTTTTTTTTTACCTCTTCAAAACTCCACAATTTTTTTTTTTTTTTTTTACCTCTTCAAAACTCCAACTTTTTTTTTTTTTTTACCTCTTCAAAACTCAATTTTTTTTTTTTTTTTTTACCTCTTCAAAACTCCACAATTTTTTTTTTTTTTACCTCTTCAAAACTCCTAAATTTTTTTTTTTTTTTACCTCTTCAAAACTCCACAATTTTTTTTTTTTTTTTTTTTACCTCTTCAAAACTCCACAATTTTTTTTATATTTTTTTTACCTATTCAAAACTCCAACATTGATTTTTTGTTCCTTTTTTTACCTCTTCAAAACTCCAACTTTTTTTTTTTTTTTACCTCTTCAAAACTCAAATTTTTTTTTTTTTTTTTTACCTCTTCAAAACTCCACAATTTTTTTTTTTTTACCTCTTCAAAACTCCAACTTTTTTTTTTTTTTTTTACCTATTCAAAACTCAAATTTTTTGTTCCTTTTTTTTCCTCTTCAAAACTCCACAATTTTTTTTTTTTTTTTTTTTACCTCTTCAAAACTCCACAAATCTTTTCATTTATTTTTTTTACCTATTCAAAACTCCAACTTTTTTTTTTTTTTTTTTACCTCTTCAAAACTCCACACATTTTTTTATTTATTTTTTTTACCTCTTCAAAACTCCAACTTTTTTTTTTTTTTTTACCTCTTCAAAACTCCTAAATTTTTTTTTTTTTTTTTACCTCTTCAAAACTCCACAATTTTTTTTATTTTTTTTTACCTCTTCAAAACTCCATCATTTTTTTTTTTTTACCTCTTCAAAACTCCTAAATTTTTTATTTTTTTTTACCTCTTCAAAACTCCACAATTTTTTTTTTTTTTTTTTTACCTCTTCAAAACTCCACAATTTTTTTTTTTTTTTTTTACCTCTTCAAAACTCCAACTTTTTTTTTTTTTTTACCTCTTCAAAACTCAATTTTTTTTTTTTTTTTTTTTACCTCTTCAAAACTCCACAATTTTTTTTTTTTTTTACCTCTTCAAAACTCCTAAATTTTTTTTTTTTTTTACCTCTTCAAAACTCCACAATTTTTTCTTTTTTTTTTTTTACCTCTTCAAAACTCCACAATTTTTTTTATATTTTTTTTACCTATTCAAAACTCCAACATTGATTTTTTGTTCCTTTTTTTACCTCTTCAAAACTCCAACTTTTTTTTTTTTTTTACCTCTTCAAAACTCAAATTTTTTTTTTTTTTTTTACCTCTTCAAAACTCCACAATTTTTTTTTTTTTACCTCTTCAAAACTCCAACTTTTTTTTTTTTTTTTACCTATTCAAAACTCAAATTTTTTGTTCCTTTTTTTTCCTCTTCAAAACTCCACAATTTTTTTTTTTTTTTTTTTTACCTCTTCAAAACTCCACAAATCTTTTCATTTATTTTTTGTACCTATTCAAAACTCCAACTTTTTTTTTTTTTTTTTTACCTCTTCAAAACTCCACACATTTTTTTATTTATTTTTTTTACCTCTTCAAAACTCCAACTTTTTTTTTTTTTTTTTACCTATTCAAAACTCAAATTTTTTGTTCCTTTTTTTTCCTCTTCAAAACTCCACAATTTTTTTTTTTTTTTTTTTACCTCTTCAAAACTCAATTTTTTTTTTTTTTTTTTACCTCTTCAAAACTCCACAATTTTTTTTTTTTTTACCTCTTCAAAACTCCTAAATTTTTTTTTTTTTTTACCTCTTCAAAACTCCACAATTTTTTTTTTTTTTTTTTTTACCTCTTCAAAACTCCACAATTTTTTTTATATTTTTTTTACCTATTCAAAACTCCAACATTGATTTTTTGTTCCTTTTTTTACCTCTTCAAAACTCCAACTTTTTTTTTTTTTTTACCTCTTCAAAACTCAAATTTTTTTTTTTTTTTTTACCTCTTCAAAACTCCACAATTTTTTTTTTTTTACCTCTTCAAAACTCCAACTTTTTTTTTTTTTTTTTACCTATTCAAAACTCAAATTTTTTGTTCCTTTTTTTTCCTCTTCAAAACTCCACAATTTTTTTTTTTTTTTTTTTTACCTCTTCAAAACTCCACAAATCTTTTCATTTATTTTTTTTACCTATTCAAAACTCCAACTTTTTTTTTTTTTTTTTTACCTCTTCAAAACTCCACACATTTTTTTATTTATTTTTTTTACCTCTTCAAAACTCCAACTTTTTTTTTTTTTTTTTACCTCTTCAAAACTCCTAAATTTTTTTTTTTTTTTTACCTCTTCAAAACTCCACAATTTTTTTTTTTTTTTTTTACCTCTTCAAAACTCCATCATTTTTTTTTTTTTACCTCTTCAAAACTCCTAAATTTTTTATTTTTTTTTACCTCTTCAAAACTCCACAATTTTTTTTTTTTTTTTTTTACCTCTTCAAAACTCCACAATTTTTTTTTTTTTTTTTTACCTCTTCAAAACTCCAACTTTTTTTTTTTTTTTACCTCTTCAAAACTCAATTTTTTTTTTTTTTTTTTTACCTCTTCAAAACTCCACAATTTTTTTTTTTTTTTACCTCTTCAAAACTCCTAAATTTTTTTTTTTTTTTACCTCTTCAAAACTCCACAATTTTTTCTTTTTTTTTTTTTACCTCTTCAAAACTCCACAATTTTTTTTATATTTTTTTTACCTATTCAAAACTCCAACATTGATTTTTTGTTCCTTTTTTTACCTCTTCAAAACTCCAACTTTTTTTTTTTTTTTACCTCTTCAAAACTCAAATTTTTTTTTTTTTTTTTACCTCTTCAAAACTCCACAATTTTTTTTTTTTTACCTCTTCAAAACTCCAACTTTTTTTTTTTTTTTTTACCTATTCAAAACTCAAATTTTTTGTTCCTTTTTTTTCCTCTTCAAAACTCCACAATTTTTTTTTTTTTTTTTTTTACCTCTTCAAAACTCCACAAATCTTTTCATTTATTTTTTGTACCTATTCAAAACTCCAACTTTTTTTTTTTTTTTTTTACCTCTTCAAAACTCCACACATTTTTTTATTTATTTTTTTTACCTCTTCAAAACTCCAACTTTTTTTTTTTTTTTTTACCTATTCAAAACTCAAATTTTTTGTTCCTTTTTTTTCCTCTTCAAAACTCCACAATTTTTTTTTTTTTTTTTTTTACCTCTTCAAAACTCAAATTTATTTTTTTTTTTTTTACCTCTTCAAAACTCCATAATTTTTTTTCTTTTTTTTTTTTTACCTCTTCAAAACTCAATTTTTTTTTTTTACCTATTCAAATTCCTAAATTTTTTTTTTTTTTTTTTACCTCTTCAAAACTCCAACATTGATTTTTTGTTCCTTTTTTTTCCTCTTCAAAACTCCACAATTTTTTTTTTTTTTTTTTTACCTCTTCAAAACTCCACAATTATTATTTTTTTTCTTTACCTCTTCAAAACTCCTAAATTTTTTTTATTTTTTTTTCCTGTTCAAAACTCCAACATTGATTTTTTGTTCCTTTTTTTACCTCTTCAAAACTCAATTTTTTTTTTTTACCTCTTCAAAACTCCACAATTTTTTATTTTTTTTTAGCTCTTCAAAACTCAAATTTTTTTTATTTTTTTTTTACCTCTTCAAAACTCCAAATTTTTTTTTTTTTTACCTCTTCAAAACTCCAACATTGATTTTTGGTTGCTTTTTTTACCTCTTCAAAACTCAATTTTTTTTAATTTTTTTTTTACCTCTTCAAAACTCCAACTTTTTTTTTTTTTTACCTCTTCAAAACTCCAACATTGATTTTTTGTTCCTTTTTTTACCTCTTCAAAACTCCAACTTTTTTTTTTTTTTACCTCTTCAAAACTCCAATTTTTTTTTTTTTTACCTCTTCAAAACTCCAACTTTTTTTTTTTTTTTTTTTTACCTCTTCAAAACTCCACAATTTTTTTTATATTTTTTTTACCTATTCAAAACTCCAACATTGATTTTTTGTTCCTTTTTTTACCTCTTCAAAACTCCAACTTTTTTTTTTTTTTTACCTCTTCAAAACTCAAATTTTTTTTTTTTTTTTACCTCTTCAAAACTCCACAATTTTTTTTTTTTTACCTCTTCAAAACTCCAACTTTTTTTTTTTTTTTTACCTATTCAAAACTCAAATTTTTTGTTCCTTTTTTTTACCTCTTCAAAACTCAATTTTTTTTTTTTTTTTACCTCTTCAAAACTCCAAATTTTTTTTTTTTTTTTTTTACCTCTTCAAAACTCCAACTTTTTTTTTTTTTTTTACCTCTTCAAAACTCAATTTTTTTTTTTTACCTCTTCAAAACTCCACAATTTTTTATTTTTTTTAGCTCTTCAAAACTCAAATTTTTTTTATTTTTTTTTTACCTCTTCAAAACTCCAATTTTTTTTTTTTTTTTTACCTCTTCAAAACTCCAACATTGATTTTTGGTTGCTTTTTTTACCTCTTCAAAACTCCGAATTTTTTTTTTTTTTTTTTTTTTCCTCTTCAAAACTCAATTTTTTTTTTTTTTTTTTACCTCTTCAAAACTCCAAATTTTTTTTTTTTTTTTTTACCTCTTCAAAACTCCAATTTTTTTTTTTTTTACCTCTTCAAAACTCCAACTTTTTTTTTTTTTTTTTTTTTACCTCTTCAAAACTCCACAATTTTTTTATATTTTTTTTACCTATTCAAAACTCCAACATTGATTTTTTGTTCCTTTTTTTTCCTCTTCAAAACTCCACAATTTTTTTTTTTTTTTTTACCTCTTCAAAACTCAATTTTTTTTTTTTACCTCTTCAAAACTCCACAATTTTTTATTTTTTTTTAGCTCTTCAAAACTCAAATTTTTTTTATTTTTTTTTTACCTCTTCAAAACTCCAACATTGATTTTTGGTTGCTTTTTTTTCCTCTTCAAAACTCAATTTTTTTTTTTTTTTTTTACCTCTTCAAAACTCCAAATTTTTTTTTTTTTTTTTTACCTCTTCAAAACTCCAATTTTTTTTTTTTTTACCTCTTCAAAACTCCAACTTTTTTTTTTTTTTTACCTCTTCAAAACTCAATTTTTTTTTTTTTTTACCTCTTCAAAACTCCACAAATTTTTTTATTTATTTTTTTTACCTCTTCAAAACTCAATTTTTTTTTTTTTTTTTTACCTCTTCAAAACTCCACAAATTTTTTTATTAATTTTTTTTACCTCTTCAAAACTCCAACTTTTTTTTTTTTTTACCT